>NW_020925569.1:1835063-1920584 GCF_003984885.1 Neopelma chrysocephalum
CAGGCACACAGGCACACAGGCACACAGGCACACGCACAATTGGCAAGCTGAAACAAAAGCTGAGAGATCAACCCTAAACTACGGCTCCCTTGCTTCATCAGATGTACCTATAATCCTGTAGTCTCTATATATAGCAGACACCACCTTCCCACATGTGGGCCAAGTCATGCAACACCTTTTTGGTGTCTGTGTGTGCTTATGGCCCTATACAGATTCAGAAGACAGATCATGTTCTGAATCTATCTCTTCATACAAATTCAGAAGGATCACTAGTCTTGAGACATCATTAGAGCCTTTCACATATTCACCTCTCAGCACGTATAGTTCCTCTCCCTGCCCTGCTGTTTTCTGGCAACTAGTTTCCAATTCACGTGCACGGATACCTACAGAGCCCAATTACACAAATTCACAAAGAAGTGGCTTTTAAGGTAACCATATGAAAACTCTAACAACTTAAACACTGCTAACACGTGTCCTAAATTCTCTTTTACATGCGGAGTACAATTCCATTCCCAAAAACTCCTTCCTTGAATCAACAGAGAAATCCATGTGCTGTGAGTTTTAGTTTTATTAAGGGTACGTGGTTCAGCCTACATGGGACTAAACAGGAAATACGCTTCCAGCTACTTCCTTTTTGGTTTACTTTCATCTTACATGAAGGCTTAAGAAATACAATTTCAGAAGAGAAGTATTTAACAATTTATTTTGTAGTATTTCTAAAATGCAAAAGAAACAATCTCTATTTATCTCCATGGCAGCCATCTGAAGTAAAAGAAAAAAACAAGTTCACAGTGTGGAGCCATACCTTTTCTGCAGAAGAGCATGTCAGTACAAATGTTGAGAACACTGGTAATGGATATTTGGTTTGAGGGTCCCAGCACTCAATAGTGGCTCCCATGGGAAGGCAGAAGAGAGGAACAGATTCTGACAGTGGGAATGATTCATAGTTCTCTTGAGGATATCTGAAAATTAAACCTTAAGAATGGGAAAAGGAAAAGTAAGTACATTTGTTCTGTAAGCCCTAAACAATGTAAGCAATATATTTTCCACAATACATAGCTACGTCTGATGGTTATCTGGACTTCATAATTTAAGATTACATCTGCAAAGAAGGAAGTCTCTCATTTGGCAGTAAGACTAAGTGATCCAAGTAACAATCACTTGAAAATAGTGTATGAATACTGATTGATTTCACCCTTTTGGTAACTGCTCAAAACCAGAACACACTGAAGGCTTTTACACCAAACCAGTTGGGTTGATGTGCTATTTAAATGTGCCACTGGAATGGATTTTATTACAAGAAATTCCTATGAAGGAAGTGATTATCTACTGTGAAAACAGCAGTAATACCTTCACTGAAAATAGGATGAACTAGATGACTGACTGCATTTTCTGCTCTCAGTATGTTCAGTTTCAACAAATTGTTTATTCAGCCTTCAGGTATATAACTCTTGCTGGTAGAAAACAGGTACATAAGCATTGGTTTACTATTGCTGCTCATCTAGCTTGTTTTATGGTACACTGACTTCATTACCTGTGCTTTCCACTTCTGTTTGGTAGTTTACTCCTTTCAAAGGAATTTGGTGCACTTAGTGCTGAGTAGAAACACTTCTGAAAGTTTTTTTTGGTTTCTTCAAAACCAAAAAGAAATCTGTAGCAACGCATTAAAAAACTTACAAAAGCCAGACTTGTCATTTATTGTTCAGAATATGTTTCAATCTCCTCAAATAAGGAACAACAGAATAGTCGTGGAACTGAAGGGAGAAACATATTAAACTTTCAACTTAAAGAGATTGACACATAAAAAGAAATATGAGTAAGGCTGAACAGAATTTTTAGTTAGTCCTTCTCCAATACCACCAACACAAGTTTTGTTTTGTCTTTTGTTCCATCTGAAATATTTGCTAAGATTTCTGCTAAAGCTCCTAAGCTACCAAGCCATGATAAGAACTAAAATAATGCAGGAAAATGCTATTCCTATTAAGACTTTTCTTTTCCCTAGGAAAATGTGAGGAGAGCAAAGAAGGCAGCATAGGAGTTAATTTCAACTGACATCCTCTAGGAACAAAATTCTGACAGATATAAGCTTTTAAAATTATTACTTTATTTCAACAAAGCATTTGAATCCTTCTGTTTGGACAGCTTCTAAAATTACGTACCAGCTTTATACGCTAAAGAGTTAGAAGCTGGCACAGACTTCTTGTAACAAAGGTATACACTGGAACCCCACTGGAAGACAAAAGTTTCATCTCAGAACCAGCAAAGATAACAACAGGCAACAGAAATCAAACATAAGCATTTATATATATTCCCACTTACAAACAAGTCAGACATTTTAATAAAAAGCATTACACAACACAGAATACAGTCTGGTTGGCAGCTGAGTGCATGTAAATGATAAAAACAAGAATTCACCCTTCCCTCATTTTTTAGAGATTACAGGATTTACATAAAATAACACTACTCTCTGATTTATTCCAACAAAAGAACAAGTAAAAGTGAAGCGGCTCAATTTGCAGCTTCACATTTTTATGGTTATTTAAAAGTAGAATCTTCTGGGAACCTCATTAGGGGAAGTGAAATTCTAATCATCATCACTTGAAGCTTCTATCATACTTCCATAAACCTATTATCGACATAGTATTTTTGCAGCTTGTCTAAACATGCTCTACCATTCAAAAAACCCACTTATCCCAGCCTGAGTAAACTAAATGCAAAACAGACTAAGTAACAGAGAACAAATTAAAGCAAAGCAGTAATTATCATTCTCACAATGTCTTAGTAACACAGGCATTATTAACAACCGAGAAATAAGTGTTTCTGATTCATCTCGAGTGTCAGCATCACCAAAGGGTGTGGGAGAGATAATAAAAAAAAATAAAATTAAAATTCCAGTGCACTACTCCTAAATAGCACCTAGACATGCGTATGCAAACAGAAGTAGTGAGTAATCAGCATGAAACAGTAATTTCCAACAAGAAAGGAAATCAAAGTAACAAAACTGAAGTCTCACACATGGTATGAAGAATGAATTACGATGTAGTGATACAACACAATTATAATAGTGCTAAAAAGAGTTCAAGAAGCTACTCCTTCAGGTGTGTTTCTTGAGTTAAAAAAAATTAGAGAAAAAAAAGCAACTCAAGCTTATAAATACTCACCATACCACAGTTTAAATTCTTATCAACTTTACAGAATGTATGAGGAGGGGTTTCTCCTTTGCTGGTAACAATAACACAGATATCTGTCACTGCCAATGAATTTTGAGGTCGTACTGGAGGAGCCCTTCGATATGTGATAAAGATCCGCTGAGAAGAAGCTGAGCTGTTGTTCACATTAGCGCAACGGCCATAAGGAGTAGCTTGAATCACTTCACAGCCTGAAATTATGCGTTCCTTCCCTTCATACAGAACTCTGCAGACATGAAGGAAACAAGATATTATGTGCATTCAAATATATATGAAGTTATTTGGACAAATTCAGAGAAACTGTCCATGCATTAGCACTCTGTGTCATCACTGCAACTTTCTAATGTGCATTTTATATATTGTCTTTCATCATGCGGTACTTGAGGTTAAAGAAACTGCTCCAAAATATTTAAAATTATATAGAATTCTCTGTGGGAACAAATAACAATTATGGGCGGGGGGGGGAATTAAGCCACATTGAAAAGGTTTTAGTTATAGAACTAGTAGGAATGCTACATTATGAATGAAAAATAAATACAAAGTAAACTTTACATTGCTTGCACATATGACACCTGACAATTTCATCATTAAAATGTCTGATAAGTCATTTAAAACTTGTCTTTTTCTGTTGTTTTGTTGGGTTTTTTTTCTGGGTAGGGTTTTTTGTTTTGGTTTGGGGCTTTGTTTGTTTGTTTCTAATTGGTTGTGTTTGGGTTTTTGCTGTTTTGTTTTAGGGCTTTTTGGAGAGGTTTTTTTGGTAGGCTTTGGTTTGATTTGTTTTTAAGAAACAGTTGTGGAAAAGAACAAAGTTGACTGCTTCCCAGATGAATTTTTCCAGAAAAAAAATTAATCCACACCCAGTAATAATTGACATTCACAGTTTGAATAACACTCCTTAGGACAATGGGGCAAGGAGAGAAACTAATACTCTGCTCCACAGAGAAGGAAGAAATAACAACAACTACAATTGACTGTACTCCTACAAAGCAGAATATATCTTACGTGGCCGTACAACAACATTCACAAGGTGCACGGATTTTTTTTAGCAAGATCACTAGTTTAGATTGCTGTATTCTCAGCAAAAAATGAAAAATCCTTTACAGTTTCACAGCAGCTAAATGAGCTAAAGCTTTTCTTTTCCAAACATAAAGCTATTAAGAAGTTACTATGAGAAGAAATGTGGAAGTCAAAACAAACATCACTGAACATTTTTAATGCACAGATGCTATTACAGGGTAAGCTTTATCTCCCATTCCACAGCCAAGTAACCAATGGTTCCATTTGCTCAGCTCTCTGCAATATGTACACAGTAATTGCCACTTGCAAATCAGTTTTCATCATTACAAGATTAAGGATAAAGGTAATAAATTAAAACCTTGTATTTTGTGATCTCCAGCTTTCCACATATAGTCCCTCACAACTTAAAAAAAAAAAAAAAGCAGGCAACACATATTTACCATCCCAAAATTCTCTGTTAAATGTTTGACAGATTACAAGTAAGTACGTATTTGAAAACTTCAAAAAGTTACATGTCTAAGCCAAAAAAAAAGAAAGCTTTCATATCTAACCATTCCCAGAACTTTAAAAAAAAAAATATGATTAAACTTTCAATATTACTTAAACACTATTCCCATCTTTAAAGTGGAATAAGCAAATTTATTCTGACTCAAGAGAACGAACACGTACCTTGTTATAGCACTGATGATATACATGAACTAGAATACTTTAAAAAAGCAAAGAAATCACATGAGTTGGGAGCACAGTGATGTAGCTACCAGACTGCCATAGAAATTTACTCAACTAGTTCATGGAGGACAACAATCTTCAACAAGAGTTTCAGTTGTAGAGAGTCTGATCATCAGATTTGCTACATTTAAAACAATGTGTAATCTCAGGCTCAAAACCAGTCTAATACCAGCATTTCCAAGCCGCAACATTAGTTTTAATATACTACCTACCAAGATATGTACGGAGAAAGCACATGCTAATTATATTATTTCTAAACTAAGTAATGTTCTGGAAGAATGTGTATTTTGCACTTTTTATTGGGTTACCTACTTCACAAAGTTAAAAAAAAACCAACAAAACAGAATACCAACAACTCCAATGGCAGCAGCTCTCAGGCCCCGTTCATTGTGCATAAAGAGTTTACATGAACTTTTCCAATCACTGCCAATTAGAATCTTAATCTGAAGAAAATTTTAACAGAGCAGTCTCCAAACAGAAGTTTCAATTCCATTTCATTTCATTTTCATGTATTTTAAATAAAATCCAAAATACAAATTTTTTTCCAGAAACGTCTGGCAGCTGACAGCTTTTGAGAAGGAACACAGCATTAATCAGACAATTCCAGCAGTTCAATTTAGTAAGTTTGCAAGTATTCTCATAAAAATACTTAAGGGCCTGACCAGTGTTCAAGACTGTAACAGTGGGGTCACCTCTCCTCAAAAGCAAAATGAAAATGAAAGCAACACTCACTTCTACATATACACTGGAGCAGTATTATTAAACCTACACCATTTCCTGACCTCATGCATAGTACTACAGTATGGTATTGTATTTGCAAGCAAATGAAAGAAAACCACCACACATGGATCACTCAAATTAAACGATGGTTTTAATGATTCAGAGAAAAGCAATCAGAAGTGATGCATGAAATACTGAACATGGCACCATTTAGAAGTAACATCCTCCCTGACAGTGTAAGTTTATTCCTACTTGTTCCTACTTCCCAGCATCTGCCTTTGATTAATTAGTACTGATCAGGGTTAAGATTTGTTTCCTGCTTCTTTAAGCGTATAGTTTGGCCTCGATCCTAAGTACACATTATTTGCTACAATATTTTATCAACTTCAATACAGTTTCATTTCAAGCAAAATATAAATTTATATATAAAATATAAAGCTTACTCTAGATGTTAGGTCCCTTCTTTGTAAGAAAGGCCAAAAACATTGGTTTTGGCCTGTTTGACATTGCACGTGGAAGTTCTCTCACGAGCAGTTTTACTGATGTAAAGGTATACTTCAATACGTCAGACAACAGAGCTTAAAAAGAAGAAATACTACCTTATTGTGCCTGTTGAGTTAAAAAAACCTTAAACCACAGAAACCTTTCCTTCTGGAAAACCACTTCAAAACAGGTAGACTGTTGCAAGTTGCATTGTGTCTAGGGCTGCTGTCCAGTTTGACTTGTTCTCTATGTACAACCATATTTCTGCCTCTCACAGTTGTTATGCAAAATAAGCCTTTATAACACCTCTTCCTCTTTCATTTAAGATAAGGAGGTTTGCAAGTATTGAATAATAAAGGGACTAATATAAATATACTAGGCACCAGGAGTGTCAGAGAAGTGGTAGGTCAAGCAAAGGGAAAAGATGGACTTATCTTTTATTTCTACTGCCATCACTATTGCTATTTCTCTAAACAAACAAGTCATTAGTTTCACCATTAGTTTCACCCTAAGCTGTTCTGAACACCCAGCTGCAGTTGTCACATCGGTGGGATTTCAGGAACAATGGAAGATGCTTGTTGTTAAGAACATCTTCCAGTTTCTCTTCCAGTTTCTTGAAATTTGAGTTCACTTTCTTTTTTGAAATACATCTTCAATAAAAAAATCATTTGTTCAATTGATACTCCTGCAGACTTTCAGAAAACAGGTATAACAGGAATTACAAGGGTCCCTATACCCAGAACCCCAGGGGTCCTTAGCACAGAATCACTAAGCAAACTAAAGCTTCCCATACTAATCTGAAAAAAGTTTTTAAAAAACAAATAAATCTGCATTTCTTTCTTTACACAATGCAAGATACCTAACTTTTGCATTATTCAGTAATACAAGATCCTCTGCCTCAGACAATAAGTTTGATATTCTTTCCTTGGTCCTTTCTACTCTAAGTGTTACAAATTCAAAACCACTTATACTTTTAAAAAAAACCATTTTTCTGTCAGGTTTTCTTCTATTTAAAAAAGAAGTGCAGGAGCTCTAATTTATCCCTAACTCAAGTGTAAAACAAAGAGAGGTGAAACTTTGTTTCAAAGTCTCACGCACCTAAACCAAAACAAATCTCAAATCTCAGTTCTTGTCTATTTCTGGAACATCAGCAAAAAAATCAGTTAGGAAAGCAATGGAATGACTGTAGCTGAATTATTTCATAGATATATATAAGCTTAAGATACCAGATTTTACAACTACGTGTAGGAAAAGGATCTTAGAGATTTCTTATCCTAGGATCAAACCTTTATTTTTCCAAATGATTTCCAACTAATATTTTTTCCAACTAATTAATCCAATTAATTCTGGGAAATGCAACATCCAGAGGCATGGCACATGGCCTAATTATATGCAAGTAAGCACCTGCAGCAGGAAGTCACTCTAGCAGATTACAGACACTTCAGTTTAAGAACCACTGGACAGTTACGAAGGAATGAGGATGGAGGGCACAGAAATACAGAACACAAGGACATAGCAGAGAAATAGCAGAGCGTAGCCCCAACCTCCCTCTTCTCCAAACAGCATTTAACTACTTTCCCTAGCAGAAAGAAATACACAGATACACACAAACACTTATCAAGAATTATCTGAATGCTTGAAATACAAGATAACTCATTTATATACATACTAGCAACCTTGACACAAGACTATGCATTTCACCCTTTCAAGGGATGTACTCTTTCTCTACCTGCTATGTTCACTTAGCATGTCAGACAGGCTTAAAGGTAAAATATTCTGTCACATTTGGGTTTTTAATTAAAATAATAGAGAACAGCATAAACCAGCCTTCAGACTGTGCATACATCTCTTGCTCAAACTCCACTTTCATTTGAATACACTGGAATTTACAGATACCAAAAAAAAAGATTGCTCTAACCATCTCTTGCACATAGCTGCAAAACAAGAGGAACAGCAGGGGGAAAATATGCATCACTGCTCAGAGAGAAAAGTCTCCCACAATGTGTTAGGTGTGACACCCTAAGTAGATCAAATACTAACTAGAAATACTATTTGCCAAGTATCACCATCTTAGCCAATTATCTGCCTATTTTGTTTAGCAAGCATTCCCTACAAAATCTACCCAAGCATTCAAGTTCCTAAGGTTGTGGGAGACACAAAGATAAACGTGCTAGTCAAGTTGCTTCCTTAAAGCCACATGCTGAAGATTGATTGTTCAGGAATTCCCTTGAGGAATCACTCACTGTAAAAACTCCTCCTTCTGCTAGAACTACTGAAGTTTGACAAACCATTGAAAGAGTAACTTCAGACTGCAATATCTCTTCTCGCAGTGCCAGTCGCCTCCATAGGAAAAGATTATTTTAAAAATCAGTTTCGCTGAAGACAATTAGAACATAGTTTAGATGACCAAGATGAACAGAAACTAGAATGTACCAGGTTAATTATTTAACTTTAACTGTAACCCTTAGAGAAAACCGTCTTACCATGAAACTACTTTCATTACTAAGATTTCAGTGTCAGTCTCCTCCTGACTGGACCCTGCTTGACAGTTGGCACTCAAACTGTAGGCAAAAAATGGCATACACAGGCTTTATGCCGAATGCATTTAAGCTTATAAATGAAAAAAACTAAACTTATGATAGCTTACATAGAGATGCATGACCTTTACACTACTGTTTACTATTTCTTTAATAACTAAGGAAAAACACATGCATTCCTTATTTTGCCATAATCATAATAGCACCCCCATCCATGCTCTGTTTTCTCTTTCTCATTATATCCCCAGTAGTTCTAAAATGCCCTTATACATTCTTAAGTTGTATCTTTTACTATAAGCATTAAATTGAATTCCACAAGGTGATAATTTTTTTGTCTCCTGAAGTCATTGTTTTCAGATTAAGCATGTTAATATTTCTGGATTTGGACTATATCATTTCTATAAATTAATTTTGTGCTATTTTCTCACCTTTTATAAAACTGCAGCAGAGAACTTGATTTCTCATATTTGCTTTGCTTCATCACTCTCTCTCCCTCTCATCTTCTAAACTAAAACATTACCATTAATTTTAAAAAGATAAGTTCACTAGAAGACTGACACTTTGTTCAACCTATTCCAGATTCAAACAGTGCATTTTTAAAAAGTTTTCTTACATCTGTTTTCATCATCACCTATGAAGAGTAAGATTTGATCATTATTGAAGAAGGAACTGAATTGTGGTAGAAATCTCACCCGATATCAGTAAGTGGTGGTTTGTCCCGCCCTCTCTTGTAGCAAATAAAAAGTTCAGGACTCTTCAGACTTCCATAGTTTAAGTTTGCTTGAAGGGCTGTAGGAGTGGCTTCAACACAGGTGTATCCCTCTGGGACAGTTTCACCAGCTGATTTAATTATCACAGCAATGTCAGTAATTGGAGCCTTTGGACCAGTTGACTTTGTTTCATGTCGGCTTATTTCTTGGTCCAGCAGGGTTGCCGTATCTGTATCAGTGAGCCCCGCCACTACAAAATAGTCAGCCACTCGTGGACCTTTGTCTTCTATCATGGTTATGTCAGTACTACCTGGGGAAAATAAAGAGACAGAAATCAAACATGCAGCTTTCAAACGCAACTCCTTCCCTCAACAACTATGAGAATTTAGAACTTTTGAAGAAACTTTTGCAAATACAAGAATTCCTACATAGAGAATTCTATGAATTCATGAAAATTCTAGGGAGACTCCAAATAAACCTTTGACTTTTGCTGCTGAAAAAAGATATTGAAAGATATTGTCAGTAATTAAATTTCAGTTCTAGCACCGTAACAGTCATGTTTAGAGTGAGATAAAGGATAACTCAAAGCTCCTGACACAGCAGCTACATAGAAAATTGCTTTGTGTTCACTATAAGACTATTCAAGCTCTTCACAGGCTATAAGTTAATGTAGATATCCCAATCTAAAAGCATCTGTATTTTTCTGCCACTGCTTGTGAGCAATTTCACTACGGAATCATGTTCTCTTTTTTTTTTTTTTTTGAGAGAGAGAGAGGGAGAAAGAGAGGGAGAACAATGAACAATTGCAAATACAGGCTCACTACTTTATCTTCTGCACATTTCATCCATTTTGTTTCATAACCTAGACCTAACAGTGCAGTCTTGAACATTCAGCTGGCAACTGTAACATCTGGAAGTCATTTACAAAAATCACACATCCAAACCCACATTTCATCAGCTGATCAGGCAGCACACATCACTGCTCAGCTGCACATTCCAGATCTGTAAAGAGTTGTTCTTCCAACATCACCAATGTTCACTAAGCATATGATGTTAAAGCAGTGAAACACAAGTTTCTATTAAGAACAAACCTAGCTGGCAGCTTATGCTCAAGTATCTCAAGTACAATTTCAAGCACCCGATTCTCATTAAATACTTGTATTTTTAGAAGATGCGTAAGAAGTATTTAAACAGTGGTAGCCAAGCAATAAACCTGAATATTGTTGTAGCCCTACAGGAAGATAGGGACCACCTTCTTTTATATCTCCTTTTTTCTATCACAAGATTTCTGGGGATCCCCCATCTACAAAAGTAACCAAATAATGGAAGTCTGGCTCCCACCTTTGAAAATAAGAATGCCACAGCTGCCAAGGTTCCACCTACCAAGGAGTGGTGGTCCATGGATATTACCAAATAATAAGTGCACCAAGATTGAGAAGGTTCTTGTATTCAGAATGCCCTAGTCTGGTAACTGCAGAAATATTGGCCTCTGCTAACAGAACTTGGTTTGGTGGAGGCAGCATAATTCTGTTCCCCGCAACCTGGTTTATCACTTTCCTGTTCTTATCCTGCTCTTTCTTACTGAAATTATACTAAAAAGGTATTTTCCATCTTCACAGTTTACAAGACTTCTAAAACTTTTGATAATAAGTGTACTGAGGGAAAAAATCAGTTATCCATCCTGCATATTTACTAAGAAATTTTAGCACATGATTATGCAACTTCTCCTGAAGAACAAGAAAATTACTCCAGAGCCATAGCTACTTGTGAAGCTTCTGAATCACATTTAGGTACAGAACTGGCATCAGTTTACCCTTTTTACTGTCATAAAAAAACATGAAATGAGCAATAAAGCCCCTTACAGGCAAGCAAGTCAGCAAGAAAATCAGGGGTAATGGCTTCAACTTCATCTTCTATAAACTGCTACTTCTGTTAAAAGGTCCCTTCTCATACTGCCACTGCTCATTTCCACCTTCACTTCTGTCTGGAACTATAGTTTGTGAAACCATGTAATGAACTGGAACAAGAAATTGCTCTGGCTGAATGCTAACCTGGCAGAGACTGCTTAGTGTTCAACCAGAGCGAACACTATTCTACAGCGATTCCCTGTGTCAGCACAAAAGCAGCAGCAGTATGCCCCTTTCAGCAGCAGCACTGATCTACACTGGATTAATCATAAAACTGTGAAGATGTTTCAGTTTGCCTCTCAGATGCTTGCACTTTTCACAGAATTACAAAGAAACAAAGCAAACTCTCCACGCTCCCCTCAAAAAAAAGTCCTGAGCCAGAATATCTTGTAATCTGCAAAGTACCGTTCGCACTTGACATGTAAGAAATAAAATTACTGGAACAAGCTGCAAAAAGTAGCAAAATGGTTGGCATCCTAATAATTTATTTTTTTAAACCCAAAACATTTGTTAAATATTCCAGCCTTTTATTACCTGGGTCATGTTCACACCACTCAGTACCATGTTCTCTTGATGCAACATTAAAAACATGGCTTACATTTAATTTTGAGACCCCTGGTGGCCTAGTGGTTAGCATGCAGGACTTTCACTGCTGCGACCACGGGTTCGATTCCCCGGTCTCCTGGCCTGATGGAGGTCGTTAGCCCTGTGTGGCCATCCATCTATGAGAAGGACACTCTAAACAAACCTACGTCCTGAGGACCTCACTGCCATTGTCCAAGTTTGCTTGGCCCCGGCAGATGAACCTTAGGATTAAAGGGTGGGCTCAGTTCAGCGCATGCTGTGTCTCACCTATAAAATCCATTGCGCAGGCTAGAAAGGTAAAAGACCTTTCCCCAAATCTTCGTTCGCGAAGATGGGCCATTATTATTATTATTACATTTAATTTTAGTGTGGAGAGCAGGAAAAAACCCAAACAGTTATGATAACAGCATACATCAAAAATCTCACAAGAGCTTGTCTTTTTAATCACAGCTGTAGTTCCTGGAATTGCACTAATTTAAGAAAAATTTAAAAGCATCTGAAAAAATTAAATATTAAGATTTCAAATATCAGAATGCAAATGAAGAGAATCCATTGCTAAATTTTTACCAGTGGGCATCAATAAAACCATAGCAATTGTTTGCTAAGGAGCATACACTTGTGTCTATGATATTTCCCTCTTTGCCATGGCTATGTTTTACTTCACGGAAACCCTGTCTAACATGTGGCAGGAAAAAGTCAGAGTCACCAGACAATTCAGCTGAGAAACTTGGCACAAAAGCCTTGTATGTCAGCACAAGATTTAGCAAGTTTTTCAAAATGTTCCCAGTCTCTCAAAACAGTTCCTTTTCTACATGGATAAGTAAGGTTTCAAATAAACACACAAGTCAGCTCTTCAAGAATTTTTTCTCCAGTTTCAGAAAGATTTAAAGCAACAGAACCACTCAAAACAGACCTTTCACGTAACAGCTCCTAATAAAGCCATAGTGACCTTCTTTAATGCAATAGCTTTGGAAACACAGAGACTACATTACAAATTAGCAGATGGCCACCAATACAAATAGAAATAGCAGAATTCAGTATGCCCAAGAATACTTTGCCTTTTGACCTGAAGGAAAGAAATAAACACCGGCTTTTTGGGGGACAGGATGAGCCCACTGCTATTTTCCACTATTTTTGTGATACCTCACAGAAAAACAAGTATGAACACTGCTCTTCTTAATATACAAGGGAACAAACATATCGTAAGTTTATCACAGCAACTTTTCCCAAGAATAACTTCAAAAGCTATTGTCCTCTATTTTCCACAAGCAGATTTTTCTACATTGCAAGACTAACAAAAACTCAACACTTAGAAAATATTGAGATTTTTATTGTAACGTACTATACCCTTTCAGCGGGAAAAAAAAATCTAAAAGTAAAAAGTGTTACCTTTATGTTGCACGATGACAAGGCAGGACATATTGAAAAAAAAGCCAACATAAAAGGCAAACAAAAGACCTTGTTTTTAAAGTCTATAAAGATACTTCAGTATAAGCCGAATAAACTGAAAACAACAATTGGAATTCTGTTTTAAGAATATGAGCACTACTGTTTGAGGAATTACAAACCTCAGTGTCCATATAGATTCATAAGGGATGTTGATAATTTTTTAACTATTTCCTAATTGTATTATACAGCAACAGAAAGAACACAGTGAAAGTGGTTCTCAATGTTAACTGTACGTAATAAATCTGAATGATTGCTCTTGTTCTCATTGCCTCAAATTTTGTCTCTCTTTAACTGGATTTCAAGACATGGAAGTTAATAGTTGAAATCACTTTGAAAAGCAATGAGGAATGCAATCATGGACTATACTTGGCAATCAAAACTTTAGATTGTTTGTTGGGTTTTTTTGAAACACAAAATACAGTTATGATTCTAACATACTTATGTATCCACGCAGGTTCATATGTACACCAAAAGTTTAAAGACAGCCATCAGTGCTACCATTTAACAACCAACATAGTGCAGTTGGCAGTTCCATTTTCTTGTCCATTCCAGCATACATGCACTGTTACTGCTCACATCAGTGTGCTTGTCCATATCACAGTCACTTTTAAGCAAATCCATTTCTACTAAGGGAAGTGTGCAATTGCAGCTTACGCATTTCAGTTGCACAGCAGAAATCAGATCTTGCCTATGCATCAAAGGTAAATTAAAATTACTACAGAATGGAATATCATTACAAACTATTCAGCAAAGTTAAGTGAGTTCAGATGAAACAAGGTGGTTATCAAACACTTCAGGAGTCACTTGCAACACACAGATAAGTTACACACACATCTATATGTGAGTTCTCTGAAGCACATTTTACAATGTGTAAGAATATGAAGTGTATACAGCAGCACCACCACCCCCCATACACACACTTATATACACACTACAGCAAAAGACAAGGTAACATAACATTACTTCAAGCACACCATTAGCATTGAACAGGATTAAAACAGAAAAAAAAAAAAAGACCACAAATTATTAGCCACGGACAGTCAACAGCAAGAGAAAAAGAAGTATTAGAAATGTCTTCAAAGACTTTCTTTTTTGGATTGCATCTCACATTGTCGTGATTTGTCATGAAAATTATTTAATGAAGTAACACTTACAGTCCCTTGACTAAATCACATGAGTATTAGAAAAACCAGAGTTGCAAAAACAACTTCACAGACATGCCATGTCCACCTTCTACCTGTCTTAACACAACCAGCTGTGGAACAAGAATGGCTGGATGTCACAAGCATTTTGGTGTGAATATGCATACATGCAAATACAGAACCATTTCCTCCTAGAAGTTTTCAAGTAAACATTTGAGAATGTAATAGTTGCACAAATGAAATAGATTACAATCTACAAGTTGATTATCTTATAGAGGTCTCTAACATTGGAAAAATAAACTTAAGGACAAGGTGAAAGATAAAATAAGATGGCTTTCATGAGTTAATTGAACTTCATCCAGAAAGCAAGTTGTATCAAGGTCCTGTACTGAATATAATCTAAAATGTTTTTTTGTGTCAGATAGCTAAATTGTAAATTTTCACAGATGCAAAGAAAACAATGTTGACTTTGCACTGGCTGTTTGTGTACCAGACTGTTTCCTGACAGCATATGAACACAAAAATCAGGCACAAAATGAATGTGATCAACTTGGTGGGAAAGTTTTCTAAAGTATTCCAAACAGATCAGGGCACTAAAGCAGGAAATGAGAAGAAATATCACAGCAAATCACCTCAGGTAAGTGATTCCCATGGAAGCAAAGGCACCAAATCTAGAAATAATTTGATGAAATAGTAGGGGGATTTTTGCCTCCACCTTTGCA
Organism: Neopelma chrysocephalum; assembly: GCF_003984885.1. Lineage (NCBI taxonomy): Eukaryota > Metazoa > Chordata > Aves > Passeriformes > Pipridae > Neopelma > Neopelma chrysocephalum. The sequence goes on from NW_020925569.1 coordinate 1,850,253, forward strand.
AAAAACAGTTCTCAGAGCAACAGAATTCTGCAAACACTGAATGTTTGAGAACAAGGTCACTTCTGCTTTAAGCTTCTGATATGTCATACACAGTTCTACAGCTAACACTGAAAAACAAACTGCATTTTATAAATTGACTAAATAAATAAATCTTAACTATCAAATTAGCAGACATACTTAGCACCCAAAGACTGAATGCTGGAACACCAAAGGTGGGAAATCAAGAGATCTTTCTCACATATTTAATTATAACTTCTACAATTACTAAAGACAACCACAATTTTTTAAAACTCAACTACAACAGGTATTTGGTGTCTCTCTTTGGGGATTTGTTACTAACATTTCCATGAGAGCCACTAACAAATACACCATTCATATGGCAGGAAACAGGAAGAGAAAATATTCTCCCAGCATAGATTTCCTTTTTAATTTCAAACCATGGATTTTAAATGATGTAATAGTGTGCATCACAGAAGAGGAGGCAGTGATGAAATGAATTGACTTTGCAAATCCAGTATTGTAATAAGTGATAATTAGATAGCAATAAATCTCTAGTTTTCTCAGTCATACACAGTTTGCCACTTAAGCATCAATTTTGTTACTGAGAAGTCTTAAAACTTTTCAGACATGTTTTAGAAAAAATGGAGAACACTTTCCCCTTAAACAAAATATATTATTGTTCCCCATCACCTTTAATTTTTTTTGCATTTTCTATGTTTTCCTGTCCTGTGTGCAATTCCTTAGATTTCTAGAGCAAAGATTATCAAAGGAAGTGAGGAAACTAGCTCCAAATTTTGAGCTTTATTTTTAATAAATTAAATTTATTCAGAAAAGACTCAAAACCAGACTACTAACAATTTAAGATTCTGTCTTAGGAAGCAGAGCTGTACACTTAGTCTGATTTATTCTGTCAGCAAAACCAGTTACCACTGATACAAAACAGTGGGGCAATGATGTGATGATATAAATGCCTGTAGCAATCATAACAAAGCTTTCAGAAGCAAATTTTTGTGATAGCAACTTGAACAGCTACTTATGAATTCACTAAAAATATCACTAACAAAACAAAACACAACACAAACACAAAACCAAAAAAAAACAATCAACCAAGCAAACAAAAACCCAAAAAAACCAAACAAAAAACACACCACCACCAAAAAACCCCCACCTCCACACACACACAAAAAAACACTACCAAAAAAAGCCCAAACAAACAAAAATACCCACAAAACCCTAAATCCAAAAAATACCCAACCTAGACTATCCAGACTAACTCTACTATATTATTACTCAACAGTTAAAATTTTCCTATTATACAGTAATTTCAAGTTGTCCAATGGTATAAAAATTGGAGCAGTTATAGACATGTGAGGCCAAAAAGCAAATTCTGAACTGACCTGCACAGACTCAACAAGCAGCTGGAATTAATGAAGGCAAGTTTGGTACCAGTAAATTAAGTTCTATTGCCAAGGACAGGAAGCAGAAATGGAAAAGATGTGAGACAGGAAGAATGACAATCAGCAAGCAGTCCAGCTACACTCATTTAATAAACTAGTTTAATCTTGTTTCATCAGTGTTATACCCAAACTGTTCGTTCACATAACAGAAGATGGCAACTACTCCAAAGACTGAAAATAGTTCAAGAGAGAAAATTTATTAATAATAACAACAACAACATAGTCCTCAGAGCAAGAAAAGTACTTTATAAAATGCACTTACTGCCTCAGCTGAAAGCTTTAAAGGTTAGCTATGTTCAGTATTATGTAATGAGTGAAACATCTGCTGCCCTGGAAACATTCTTTGTTAGAGAACTCTTTCTGTAATTGGAAACTCCTTTGGAAAAAAGCCAAATATAGTAGCCTGAAACAAAAACAAAACAGTGAAGGAAAAGTCAAGAGACAAAAGTCAAGTGATTAAATTCCTTCTGGGAGCCCAAAACTCCTAGATTGCTTTTTGTAGGTTTTTTGGTGCCCTTTTTTGCTCAGGGTGAGGGTGGACTACATTTTGGTTTTGAGAAGTCAAAAGAGAGAAGAAAGAATATTGTTTCAAATCTACCTGAGAAGTTACTCAAAGTAAGCTGTAAGACTTTGAGATATTTTCATTCTTGTTGCTCTCTCTACTAAGCATGGAAATAGTAAAAACATTGAAAATATTTTGCTAGAATCATCATGGATAGAGATTTGCCTGATCATAGAACCATTATTTGACTTAATTTTTGCTAGCCATCTACAATATAATCAGCCATAAGTTGCTTGAAATTATCTTCTAAGGGCTCCACAAATCCATAGTGGAAAACTCAGTCGTTTTGAGGAATATGATTTTCCTCGTTTTTATCTTTTGGTAAAAAAAAAACTCTGCAGGAAGACACTATTCTTCTCTGTAGGTCTCTTCACCGACAAACCCACCAAACACAGGCTGCTTCACGGACAGGTTCAGAGCCTTGCAGCCTATCCTCACCTCACTGAACTCTTTCCATGGCTATCAAGAGGATGACTCCCACTTCTGGTTGGTCTGTGATACCAGCCTCAAACCACTTGTTTCATGTCAGCATTTTCATTCTTTCTCAGCTGCTTTTCAAGCTTGAGGGGAGCTTATTAACACTTCAGAAGTCTGTCTTTTAATCCTCTTGCCAACTCCTCATTAAGAAACTCTCTTGTGCCAAGATGTCTTAAAATTAAGTCCAAACCACACACTTGACAGCAGCTAGAATATTCATGCTTTTGGTCTTACGCTGCAGCAGTGAGAATTTTATGGGAGGAACTGTCTTTTTGCTCTTTCGACTGTACCAGCACACCACAATCTTGATCTGCAGCACATTTCTGCAGTGAGGGTTTGTGTTAGTTAGCACATCTGTAGAAGATTTGGAAAGAGTGTAGGCTAGACCTACGAGTCTAAAGCACTCACTGCATAGGTCACTTGCAATGAAACAAAACATAAACATAATGAAACACAAACATAAAAAATGCATAAAGACCTTAGGCAAGAGTATGATTCCTGAAAACTTATGCCTTCAGCTGTTGTAAGTATTTTTGTACTGTCAAATGTTTTAGCTAAATTTTCTAAAGATAAGCTCTTCACTTAGTATCTACGCTACTCTCCCCATTCCTGGAAAATCTGACTTGTATTTTTTTTTCTTTTCTCTTAAAATTTTCAGCCACTTTTGAGACAAACACGACATCTGATCTTTACATAGAAATTTATCACAAAACCAATAAATCTTTTTTCTCTCCAAATTCCATAATATGTGTAGAGAAACTCATATTTCCAGCCCTTAAAAGCCCTTTGTTATCAACTCTTGCTTCTTGCTGTGCTCACTTATATTTCTGAATATATATATTCAGGGGAACTAAACATCTGAATCCATTAAATCCCATATTTTGGTATTCTGAATGCATGTTAAATTGAGCTCATCAGAATATTAAAATGGTGTGTATTGCAAGAACTTCTAAAGAAAATAATCACAAAAGATAATATATTAAAAAGGTACTACTTATACAGACATAGGTATCAATACATATTTTCCTCAAACATGAAAAAAGCTATCAAGGGATGGCAAGCTTGAGATTCTCTTCACGAAGTCTAATTGTGAAGTCTAATGTTACATCTATTTTGAGCCTTCTTATTATATCACCACATGACACTCAAAATATCTATACTGTATTACTCAACACACTGTGGAGTTGTCAGACAAAACAGTTACAGGGAACCTGATTTTCTGGGATAAACTACACAGACTTTAGCCAGCAAAAGAAGTGCTTAAGTTAAATCATCGCTTAGAGTATACCATCTATTTCTGTCATAATTTAACACATGCACTTGTCTTCCTATTTAAAATATTCTTTAGGCATGCTTTTATGTATTTTTGTTGTTTTGATCCATAATATTTTTAGTGATTTATTAATATGTTTAAAATAAAAAACTGTTTCCTAAAGCAGGCCATGACAATTGTGGATATAATTCACAATTGTTAGCATTCCTATTTCCAATTTAACCATTTAGAAATGGATTAATTCAATTTACTTAGAACTGATCTCAGATTTTTCCAAATTGTTTCCAAATCCCAAGATTTGATCCCACATGTCTTACAGAACAGCACAGTCCTAGTGCTCAGTTGCTGTGGCACGCACAAAACCTTTGAGACCCCCTACATTCATTTTGCTGCATAAGGTGGAGGGGAATCCATAATTTCCACTTTTGCAAAAAAAAACCAAAAAAACCCAAACAAACAAACAAACAAACAAAACCACAAAAAACACAAACAAACAAAACCTAAATCAGAACAATAACAACACACCTATACCAGCCCTCACAATCTTCTCCCAAGTATACATTAGTATACATCATTTTCCTCCATGGATACTGCTCCACTTTACTGTGCACTTTAACATCCTACTGGCTCTTGGAAGAGGCAGGTGGGACGACAGTTATGTTGTCAGAGGATGTACCTTAGAGGTGGGCTACCATCATTCAGTCCCTGCTCAAAAGAAAGGGCATCACACTGTCCTCTATGACATAGTTTTAATCCTTTACGTTGTTTTTTTTTTAATTTCCTTCTTCCTTTGCCAGGTCTAGGGTACTATCAATATTCCATACAGACAAGTAGAGTAGGGATATAAATGGAAATATTAGTTTTGCACTTAACAACCCGGACAACTTAAATGCAAAGTATTTCAGCTCAGATATTCAATCCAGAAAGCATACCAGCTAAGGGTAAGATTTCAAAAAAGGTACAAGAGACAATTAGACATTTTAGGCTCAAAACAGTTTCCCTTCTCAGACTTGTGCATCACCTGACTACTAATATAACTAGAAAAACATTTTAATGTACAGTAGTGACTTAGTAAATAATATCTTCTATTCCTAGCAGAATCAGTTGGATCAAAGAGACTAAGAAGGAGAGGTTTTGAGATTAACAGTGCATATACACTGTACGACTGAATCGCAGAAGAAAGAAGAAAAGCTGTAAATGTCTTTATACAGGATTTGTTCTGTTTTCTTTAAAATAAACTGAAATGTCACATTAGTCATTACATTCATGGTGAATGAGTCATCATAACCCAAAAGAACTTCAGGCTTTCACACATCTTACAAGTAGATGTCTAAAAAAAAAATTCAAAGGAAAAATGTAGCAAAGTATATACATCAGAGTTTGAAATGACACTGCCTTTTAAGAAAGCAAAGGTCACATACTGTGCCTTTTTTCAAAGGTAAACTTGCTACTTGATCTACCCAATCCCAAACAACACACTCCTCCATTTATTATAAGGTTTGGTCCTAGAAGAACTGTACTAGCATAGCTAGAAGTCCACAAATGAATTCTGCTCTTCAGAGACATTTAGGTATTCTGGCAGAAGCCGCTTTGTAAGTATACCACTGCTAGCAAAACCAATTTTTTGTTTGCAAAGTCTGTTCTATTTGTGACTTGAGATTTTCTTATGCCAGTACAACTCCAAGTTTGCCTATTTTTTTAATTAGTAGTGGAAAACTTCAATGATATGTTTATACTATATGTACAAACAAAATGAACAGTCCAGTGTACAGGGAGAATTACTACTTACTTACTGCTAAGGCATAACAAAAAGAGAAAAGAAAAAAAAGCTAAGTAAGGATGCATCCCCAAGGTCACGCAAGAATTTAAGGTCAGAAGAAACTCAAGTCTTTCACTGATGATTCTAACTGCAAGAATTCTCTTTGAGTCAAATAAATATTGTACAAGAGACATGTAGACTTGCTTTTTCTGGTTTGATCACAATTTCAAGAAAACAGGAACATATTTATGCAGTTAGGAAATTTGATCTTTTACGTTCTGTTTATCTTTTAATACTCAGAACTGAAAACAAACCTGGATATGAACAGTAAGAGACATATTGCTCTCAGTCATTAGCAAACCACATCTATACATCACAGTGGTTTGTGACTTACAAAGCTTAAATAAAATTATTTGTACTCTTCCTTCTCCTGCCAGATCCAAATTTTACTCATAAATGTATGTGACATCTGTTCAGAAAACCAAAATCAACCTCACAGAAAACCAAACTTATCCTTCCCAGATTTCTTCCATAGGAACTGGAAGAGGAGCTTCAATGATAATTGAGAGCACCTAAAGTCAGGCTTTCATTAGGAATTACCCCTTAAAACGTAAATGGTGGATAACAGGGGAAGAAGGAAGCCTAGAAACATGTGTCCCCCTAGGCTAAAACTAACTTCTGTCAATACCGCTCTTCAGTCACATCTTCCGCAGTTTCAGAATCTTGACAAGACCCGTATGTTTTACATACATTAAACATTTCTCAGGTTATCCACATCCTTGCAAGCATCTCCTTTGTCAAAGACACAGCTTATTTTTTAGGATTCATTTTAAGGAATCCTGCGAAAGATTATCTATGCCCCCCAAAAAACTCCACCTTGGCATACTTAAGTTCATATTACCTTCAAACACAACAGTTTTCTGCCACTTGCATCTAGACAGAAAACAGTTTACATTCTCATTACACTGACTAATTACTTAAAATACTATTGTGAGATTTCAAGCTTAAGAAAATAAAGGCATAGGTACAAATTACTCCGTAGTCTAGGCATACTGCCGCTGGTATTTCCAAGGATGGCTGACTGATCAGCTATTGAGAGCTGGCCGTACCAATTTTCAGATTTTTGCGATAGGCCTATGTGATGATTAGAGTAACCAACTGAATCATCTGTTGCTGTGACTGAGCAGTTTACCTTATCGTTCCTTTCTATAACTTTCTGTTAGACTGAGATGGATATCCCATAGAAGCTTCAGGGCTTAACTACACATCTATAGATGCCTTGAGTTCTCCATTTCCCTGAAACATTAATTAAGTGCTTGAACTTCTTTTTCTTCATATGCTGCTCCTATGTAGCTGTTTTTTAGTTGTGGCTCTTTCTCCCAGCTTTTATCCCTTTTTATGCATGCTTTTATTCCTTCCTAAAGCAGAATATACACATTACATAGACACAGCAGGAGGATATTTTACTCACAGGACTTACCCCTATGTCAGGTTTCTTATCTGGGTGACAGTATAGCTTCTTCACCAGATAATAGCAAAGAAGGCTGGAGCCATGTTATGTGACACCAGGAACAGCAGCAGTGGGTTGCTCAACAGGGAAGGAAAAAAAAAAGTCTTGCTTTCACCAGTCACACAATGCCTCAACACTGCAAAGACTTGCAAAAGGGAAGAGTAGTGCTGAAGAATTCATCAGTAGCTAGACCTCAGCTTACACATTATTAATCTAAGGTTGTACTTAATTATAAAGGCAAAAGCTATCATTGAAATATACAGGTTCAGAGAGAAAGCAAAAACATGGTGCTCTTTGACCCTTTGGTGATAGTTTTGTGGTTGAGCTGCAATTTGTTCACAAATGGAAAACACTTTCATTTCAAGATGAAGCTTCTACTGCTTTGGAGACTTGTAATTGTAATCTCAGCTTTTGCTGCCAGAACTGAACAACTTGATTTGCAAGTCAATCCTTGATTTACACTATTTTTAGTATTTTTAGGCAGAAAAACACAGGCTCTTCGTTTATACTTGTAAAGCATCAAGTCTCCTTAGAGAGGTTTTTGAGAGTAAAGGAAAGGAATTGAAGTGACACTAAATATGAAGACAAAAGCAGAGTAGAGGAAAACTGGCTCACTGCATTTAACTAAAACAAAGCAAATGGAATGTTTAATGACATGCAAGCCAACATTCACCAAGAACTCATGGGTACATTTTTACTGTTCTCTATATCAACAATCTTGAGTTTGCTGTTCTTAAATAAAAGGAAAAAAAAAATCACAGGCATAAACAGAGAACATAATTATAATCTTAGTAATTCTGAACACTGTTTTCAAGTTTCCTGACTATCAAAGCAAACAGTAAACATAAGGACCACATTTATACCCTGAAGCACAGTGTAACATCATTCCTAAAACTTCAGAATAAATCTACATGCTCATATTTTGTGACAGAGCACTCACAAGAATAACTCACAAGAACATGAAACAGTCACATTTCACCAGAAGTCACAGTCCAGAAACAGTCTTGAATTAAGTCACTTCAGTTCTAATAACCATTTGCACAGAGGTCAGAGTTGTGAGCCTTTTATCTCCATAAATTTGCAGAATGAAAACATTCACATTATCATCATGAGGATTTAGTATTTTCAACACCACTATCTTTTTTATTGGATGGGAAAGAAGCAGTATCACATTTCTGTACAACCAAAGGCAACAACTGTGAGAGAGGGACAATTTCTGTAGCAAACCAGAAGTTAAAAAGCAGATAAAAAGAATCTCAGAACTTCAGTTTACAATCTGAAGCACTACAAGAGGAAAGCAGGTCTCATGATGCACAGTGCAGTACACTGATTTTCATTTTACAGATTTGAATAAGCAGTATGGTCAACTACCTGGCAAGGCACACGGGAAGCAATTTAGTAACTATGACTATGATACCCAAGAACTATTTTTTAGGTCGCATACACCAAGGCCTTCAATATCTTGAATTTTATTCAAGAAAGCAGTATGCTGAAGGTGGGCAAACCTTGCCTTGGGATGACTAGCAAGCACAGGAAAAAAAAAGTTCTATCAGATAACCTTCTATAGTGCAATCTACCATTAAACAAAAAGATGCCACATTTAGAGCTTATAGGTGCTTTTTATTCTCATTTCAGTTAGAAGGGCATGAAACCAGTAAGAAGATCACCAAACATGCTAGCCTTTATAAATCCTTCTCTGTGCCGATAACCTGCCATTGAAATCTACCTGAAAGCATAACAGTAAGACATAACAGTCAAATTACCTTACTTTCCTCTTACAACTTTGCCAATATACCTGTCCTACCTCATTCTACCAAGTCTTTTCTCCTACTGTATTTTTAAGTAAACCCAGACAGTGCATCAAGACAAACACTTGAACATATTTGTCCCTAAAGCATATTGAGGCTGAATTCCAAACTCAGTTCTCTACTGGTCAAACACAGACCTAAGAAAGAACTAAGCTTAAAAAGGTACCATTTCAAGCACTATATTTCGACAATATATATTTCACTGCCACTCCAAACAAGAATTCAATACACATTGAATCAGATGAATGTTATCCATACCAACATTTAATATTCCAGTTTTGCTCGAGTTTTTTTTTTTGTTTGTTTAATGAAAACCATGTAAACATTGATTGGAAAGAAACCGCACACACAGTCTTCAAATAAGCAAACAAATATGTAAGACATGGTCCAAGAAGATGTCACTGCTTTACTTCGGCCTATGGAGAGGCCAACTTTAACCTATGAATAAACAGCCAAATGTAACATTATACTTATCCACAGGTATTTAAGAAAATGCCCATCTTAATTTGTAAGATCTCTTTTTTTAAAAAGATCCAATTATTGAGAGTTTAGCAGTTAATAGGTATCAAGTTGTGCTAGTAACTGTCTTAACACAGAAGTCAGAAGTCATGTAGGCAAACATTTCTGGTTTCTACTGAACTTTTTCCTTGCACTTCTCAAGACAGAAATGCATTATTAGTATTTAATATCAACTGGAATGGTAAAAAGCAGTCAATTCTTAAAAAAAAAAAATTCTTAAAAAAGACAATCAAATTTATAATAAAAGCATTCTCAAACTATCTAACAGTTTTGGATTTTTTTTGTGTCCTTTGTGCCAAGCATTTGAAATATATATGCTAGTATGGTTAGTAACCTGGTTAGTCACTTAAGTTTGGTCATGATTGCTTTTCACAAAAAAATACAAATACAAATTCTTTCATTTTCCAAACAGATATGAAGTAGTTTGCATTCCATCATTATTTTTTTCCCAAAGAACAGAACATTTACTGCCTCAACTCCTAATATGCCACTTAAAAAGAGAGATGCAAAAACTTTTACTAACTTTGTGGTTAGTCTACACAAAGAAATAGCCAATGAAACTAACAGCAAATAATTTTCTTTTTACTAACACATCCGTACTCAAACGTATCTTGGTTAAAAACTTCATAGTAAGCTAAGAAAATACTAGTGATGTCACACTAACACAGCTTGCAGAAAAAAAAGAAAGGTCAAATATCCTGTTTGTTTACAGGCTATGCCTTCATGCAGATACAAAAGGTTAGCCACAGGCATTGTTTAATATCAACACAACAATCCATGTCTGCCATATGTTCGAGCTTAACAGCAAAAGACAACAGCATGAAAAAGACTAGTATAGAAGAGACATTAAATTTAGATTTAATATAATGTCGAGTTTTCACATGCTTTCTAAGATTGCAGCATCAACAATTATGTTAAATTGTGCTCTGAAAACTCTGAAAGACTGTGTTTGACATTAACAGCAAAGTTAATCAGCTTACATCGTATTTAAAGCTTCTGTGACTATTACTTTTCACTATTTGACAGACGAAGGCATATCACCAGATCCTGTCATTACACAGATTATATGGTCGTGCAGCAAAGACACATCAGATATCCTCAGATGATAGTACAGGTTGATTAAAAGTTACAGTTTTAGCTCTTCCTTTTGTCAAATCTGCAGAACATTACTTTTCTTACTCATACGATCACTTACGGCGCGACTATGAGCTACGGTGCCTTTATCACTAGGGTGCAAGACGAGGAGGGGAGGGACTACCCCTACTCTTCAAACACCCTTCCCACAGCCACGGCACCGCCGCTGACGGTCTCCATTTCGCCACAGACCCCCGTAAGGGTTAAACACGCTGACGCTGGAGCTCAGGGGAGGAGTCGGGGTATGGAAAGGGAGAGAAAAATGGAGAAATAAAGAAGGCAGCTGCCCGGGGACCCACCTGCAGCGGCTGCCACCTGCGCAGCCGGAGAGCCCCGCTCTCCCTCGGGCGGCCGCGGCCAACGGGAGCAGGGAAAATAACCATTATCATGATAATAAATAAAGTGAAAAAGCCCGGAAAGCGTCTCCGCCCCTCCCGGCCCGCGCGGTGCGGGGTAAGGACGAGCCCCGGCACGGAAGCTCTACTGGGGCAGGGCAGGAGCCCTTCTCAGGGACCAACTCGGCGCCGGGGAACACCCTGAACCTCCTGCCTGTCCAGCGAGGAGGGAATTTTCCTCCGGACGCGTTCAGGAGAAGGCCGAGGAATAGCGTGGAGAAGAGTGGTCCCCCGCCAGAGCCCCGCGCTCCGCGGCAGGGGCGGTAGGAGGCGGGCGAGGCGCCGGGTCCAGCGCCCGCTCCTCGCCTGTCAGGCCCCCTCCGTCCGCTCCCTCCCGCCCCTCTCACCTGCCGCCGGCCCGCACGCCGACAGCCGCCCCTCGTACGCGCCAGCAGAGGGGGCGCTTCCCGCCCCGAGCTTTTCTCCGCGCCCGCCGCTTCCTCAGGAACTGCCAGACACGCCGCCGCTCCTGTTTAGAGAGGAAGCGGCCACCATGTTACTTTCTCCCCCTCCAACGCCTACAGGCTGGTCCAGGGCCCGCCCCGAAAGGAGGCGGTGGCGCCGGGGCTGGGAAGCCGTGCTGCTGCGGCCAGGGGGCGCCGGCGGGAGCAGCCGGAGTAGCCTGTGGTCTGGTCCCGCCTACCTGGCACCTGTGGCGGGGAGGCGGTGGGGCTGGCCCGAGGTACCGCCTCGGGCAGGCAACGGGGTGCGGGTTACTCCGGGAGCCTGTGCGCCCGCTGTGGCTTCTGTGAGGGTGTTGGGTTGTACCAGGAAAAAAGCATTGCCAGAAAGGGAACTTGGCGTGTCAGAGAATTACAGAAGATTCTGAGTTGGAAGGGACCCACAAGGATCATCGAGTCCAACTCAGCCCTGCACTGGACCATCCCCAGGAGTCACACCATGTGCCCGAGAGCGTTGTCCAAACACTTCTTGAGCTCTGTCAGGCTTGGTGCTGTGACCACTTCCCTGGGGAGCCTGTTCCAACGCCCAACAACCCTCTGAATGAAAAACTTTTTTTCTAATATCCAGCCTAAACCTCCCCTGCGGGCCATTCCCTTGGGTCCTGTCACTGGTCACCACAGAGAAGAAATTAGTGTTTGCCCCTCCTCCTCCCCTCATGAGGAAGTTTTGGCTGCAATGAGGTCTCCCCTCAGACTCCTTTCTCCAGGCTGAACAGAGGAAGTGACCTTAGCTGCTCCTCGAATGGCTATGGTCGTCTCAGCCACCTATCCAGATGAGACTGTGCATTTCATGGGTGACTCTCATTAACCAAATAGTGTTCGTTGCATTTTCTGGAATATATAAGAGTGTGAGGGGATAGACAGGCTCAGAGGGGTTGCCTTGGGTAAAAGGAAGGTGGTGGATATAGTTTTTCTATATTTTAGTGAGGCTTTTGATGCTGTCCCTTGCAGCATCTTCCTGGACAAGTTGTCCACGTGTGAGAGGAGAAGGTTCACAGTGCTCTGGGTGAAGAATTGGCTGAAGGGCAGAGATCAAGGGTTGTAGTGAATGGGGCTACATCTGGCTGGTGATGGGTCACCAGCAATGTTCCTCAGGGTTCAATTCTAGGGCCAGTACTATTCAACATTTTTATCCATGATCTGGATGCAGGAGTTGAAACCGTGATTAGTATGTTTGCTGATGATACTAAACTGGAAGGTGCTGTTGATTCTCTTGAGGGACAAGAGGTCTTGCGGAGCGATATGGACAGATTGGAGCATTAAGAAATAATCAGTGGCATGACATCTAACAAGAACAAATGCCAGATTCAGCATCTGGTATGGAGTAACACTGGACACAAGTACAGACTGGGAGAGGAGTGGCTGGAAAGCAGTCCTGCAGAAAGGGATCTGAGATGCTGATTGGCAGCAGCTCAATGTGAGTCAGCAGGGTGCCCAGGCAGCAAGGAGAGCAAATCCCATCAGACAGAGCATCACCAGCTGGCCAGAAGAGAGGATCATCCCACTGTATTCAGCATTGTTGCAGCTTCACCCTGGGTCCTGTGTGCAGTACTGGGCCCCACAATTTAAAAAGGATAGGAAGGTCCCTGAATGTGTCCAGAGGAGGGATAAAAAAATGGTGAAAGGGCTGGAAGCAGTGTCCTGTGAGGAGTGGCTGAGATCTCTGGGTTTGTCTAGTTTGGAGAAAAGGAGTTTGAGGGGTGACCTCATTGTGCCTTACAGGTTCCTGAGAAAAGGAAGTAGCGAGGGAGGTGCCAATCTCTTCTCTCTGGGACCCAGCAACAAGATGCATGGGAATGGCTCAAAGCTGCACCAGCGAAGGTTTAGAGTGGACGTTAGGAAGCATTTCTTTACTGAGAGGGTGGTGAAACACTGGAATTGACTCCTTAAAGAAGTGATCAGTGCCCCAAACCTGTCACTAAGAGGCTTTTTTATGGTGCCCTCAATAGGGGGGTCTAACTTTTGGTCAGCCTGGGAGTGGTCAGGCAGTTGAACTAAATGATCTATGTAGGTCACTTCCAACAGGAACTATTCTATTCTATTCTATTCTACCCTAAGGTGTCTTCCTTTCTGGCTGCAGATTTCTATTATCTCTTGGCAACTCTGACATCCATCACACATTCCTCTGTGCCAGTTCTATTCACTAACCCATTAGGAAACTCAAGGGGTGTTTTAATGTTTTAATGTTTTCATTTTTTTCCTGAATTTTTGAGTTGAATAACATACCCCAAATAGTCACTGAGCAGCAGATCTGTCATAAAAACATGAGATAGCCATCCTTTTGTTAGCACTTAGTTACTATATTGCTCATGCCATCATTAAATTCCACTTTCCAAATGAAAGTATGAGGCCAAGAAAAAGGCAGCTAATTTATGTATTTTTGAACCTCTTTCACCCAGAGGGGTTGGCTCTCATCCTTGCATCTATTTTTCCTGGAATACCATGAGTTGCTTGATCCATTCTGCCGTTATTATCTTTGAACTGGAGCATCAATGTTTTTTTTCTCAAAATTAGTACTTCATAGCATGCATAAGCCAGGAAGTTTGTGACTGATCTTGAAAAATTATAATTGAAGAAATTTATGTTATAGCAAATAATTCTGTTTAATTTCAATCTGAGTAGCAAAAAAGCCCTCTGTTCAATGTACTTTCAGGTAATTTTCAAGAATTGTCTTGACTTTGATTAGTCACCAGTTGCCAAATCTACAACTTCAGGAGGGCCTGATCCTAGTTGGAGCAAATACTTTGTGTGCTTTGGGTGTCTGTGACATACACAGGTGAGGATTTATGCAGATTGAGTCTGTGATAAGTTTACTTTGAGTCCTTGGGTATAAAAACATGGCAAATATGGGCACTGAAGAAATGAGTCTACACACACTATGATTCAGTTTTCCGGATTCTCCACAGAGCTCTCTCTGCATTTCCCCTTTATTAGGTTTTTTTCTTAACAGCACCTGGTGTTGTCATTCAGTTAACTAGAATTCCCAGGACTTTTTGCAAACTCAATGTTCTGATTCACACACTCCTTATCAGCTCCAAGGCCGAAACACTCGCTTTTGATTCTAAGTAACTGAATGCAGGTGCCGCTGGCTTAACTTGTTCCCACATAAAAATACCTTCCCTTTTCAAATTCCTGACTGAATACTTGAAAATTTCTTCATAACTGCTGGCAGATTTCATTCTTTAATCCTGCAGTTGCCTGCAGTCATATGAACTATGGAAATTACACCAGAGACCACTTCATCTTCTCTGGCTTTTGGAATTGACATATGGAGTGTCCACTAAAGTGGGTAATAAAAATGAACAGGGATAGTTGCCTGCTGTCCCAAGGAGTTCTGCTGATCATGATCTGTTAAAAATTGCTTGAAGTAATGCTATCACTGTAGTATGTAGAAGATTTTGATCTTGTGTACTTTTGAATAATTGTAGCTGTGATTCTGTATAAGACAGAAAGCTCTGAGTCCAAGTGTTTCTTCTTACTGTACAGCTGGTTATGGTTTCACAATTTATTTGCTCAGACTGTATTATATGAGTGGGAACTAAGGAGTCACAAGCTCTTTCTGGCTTTAATAATTTAATCAGTGACACACAGAGATGGGATAAACATACAGTCATTGTCATAGACAGCTTCAGCTTAAACCATGTGTCCAGTTCACTCTAATTAAGAAAGTAAGCATAGCTGGCAATGCTATTTCCGCAAAACCATCTTTTTGAAAGCCACCATTTTGTCTGAAAGTGTCAGAATTTTAATCCAGTATTGTAAACTTTTGCTAGTTGTCACTGTGTTACAATATCAAAACCTAGGTTGGACAGGCTATTTTTGATGGAAAGGTTTTCATAAAAATCAGCAAGGGAGAAGGATCCTTTTCTTCATATTAATTCTTCTTTAACAAATTAATATAAGCTGCTTAAAACACTGGCCTAAATTCAAGAATACTTTGAAATTATTTATTTTTAAAGATCAAGTTATCTTGATCTTCTCTGCATAAAATGTGGCAGGATTTTTTGAGATATTTATCTTTCAAAGGTTTTCTTAGTTTATTTTTCTGTAAAATATTATGTTCCCTTTCCCTATAAAAGCTTTCACTTAGAGTCTCTCTGTGTCCAGCTTATAAGGTAACAGGGGTTTAGAATTGTTTTCAAAATGCTTGTGATTCCCTCAAGTATTAGGTGTTACATGAGTCCTCAGCAGTCTGAAAAAAGAGATTATTCCTGCTAAAAAGTATTAAGCATGGTATCTCTTGGGTTTGGCAACACAAAGAAAATGGAGTTTTAAGTAAGCACAAAATTGTTGCAATATCTGTTTCTGCTAGGACTCCCTATTATCTGGATTTTGCTGTTAGATTTGGCTTTGGATTTTTTAGCAGGTTCCTGGGTTAGCTGTTATACAACAGCCACTTCTCTTTACTCAGCAGAATGTTCTGTATGCTGCCAAATGTTGAACCTGACCAGTCAGTCCATGTGAGCAAAAATGCACAAAAACCAGTAATTTTTTAAGTACACTCAGATTTCTGATTTATGTGATTTTTGATCTACCTGTAATTGATGAGATAATTGATCCTGTCTAATAGGAATGTCTTTGAACATAAATTCTGTTTTAAAGTTCGGGTCAGTTCATTCTGACTCACTGTCCCTCACTTACCTAACTTATTAACTGTAGGTACATATGTAGGTCTTATTGGCTGTGCTTAGTAACATAATATAATTTTTAATTTATTTTCCAAGAAAACTCATTTCTTGGAAATGTGAAATCTCTTTTTCTTGAGCAACAACTTGCTCAGTTTATCAGAAGACCTGGATTGACTTGATTAAAATAAGTAAGTACCTTCACAAAGAGTATGAAGGTACTTCGCACAAGGTACTTTTAATTTAGAGAGAAGCAACAAGAAATAATGTCTGGAATATAATGCCATACAAACTGCACCTGGGGTGGGGCAACCCCTGGTATCAATACAGGCTGGGGGATGAATTGATCAAGAGCAACTCTGCCAAGAACGACTTGAGGGTGCTGTTGGATAAGAAGCTGGATGTGAGCCAGCAATGTGAGCTCCCAACCCAGAAAGCCAGTTGTATCCCAGGCTTCATCAAAAGCAGCGTGGCCAACAGGTTGAGGGAGGTGATTCTGCCCCTTTACTCTGGTCTGGTGAGACCCCACCTGGAGTGCTGCATCCAGCTCTGGGGTCCCCAGCACAGGAAGGACATCGACCTGTTGGAGCGAGTCCAGAGGATGCCACCAAGAGTATTAGAGGGATGGAGCACCTCTCCTTTGAGTAAAGGCTGAGATAATTGAGATTGTTCAGCCTTGAAAATAGAAGGCTTTGGGATGACCTAATTGTAACCTTCCAGTGCCTGAAAGAAGCCTACAAGAAAAATGGAAGAGACTTTTTGCAAGAGCATGTAGTGACAGGACAAAGGGGAATGACTTCAAACTGAAAGGGAGTAGATTTAGGTGAGATATTAGGGAGAAATTCTTTACTGTGTTCCAGTGAGACACTGGAATAGGTTTCCAGAGAAGCTCTGGATGTCCCATCCCTTGAAGTGTTCAAGACCAGGTTGGATGGGGCTCTGAGCAACCCGCTCTAGTGGAAGATGTCCTTGCCCATGGCAGGGGGCTTGGAACTATGTGATTTTTAAGGACCCTTGCAACCCAAGCTGTTCTATGATTCTATGAAACTCAAATGTGAAAGAAGACATAGTTTCTTACTATTTAACAATAACTGATAGAACCCACTGAAAACCAGTAGATATTTGATTTCTAGATGCTTTTCTGGGCAGCATTGTTTATCTATATGTACTTTAAAGAAGGCAATATGAGCTAGTTATTTTTCTTGGCTTTAAGATCTGTGATTAACTCCAACTTTTAGCTATTCATTTTAAAAAACAGAGGCTACCCAATTAGCCTTTTGTTGATCCTCTGAGGACTGACTGGAAATGCATAACACTAAGCGAAATTAATTTGTTAGTTTGTCTTTGCTTAACAGAAAGATAATGTAGAGGTGCAAAGCATTGTCAATATCAGTAGCATGTTCCCTGTTGAATCTCAGAGATACTGCTGAAACTGGACACGCTTCTAAAAAACTGAACACAAGAGAAAAGGAATTGTAAGCAAGTAAACATAAACATTATCATTCTATTGCTGTTTTCATTGAAGAATTAGAGAAGCAACAATTACACTAGGGGAGTGCAAAATGCTTTCTGAGAAGGGAGCAGGGATGTGGCTGGGGACTACAGCTACTGTGAGGATCTTTGAATATGAACCCAAGTGTCTGAGAGCTGCATGGCATCAGTAATCCTCACTGATGAGAGCATGTGGGAGTATTTCTTCCTGAGAGTGAACGAGAGGTGTCTGTTGCTTGACTGTAGCTTTCTAAATACTTTGTCCTCTGACTTTACCCCTTCCCTAGGAATTTCTTCCCTGTTGCCTCCTGTTGTCTAATCTCAGTGACAGCCACATGTCCTGGAGAAAACTTGCTATCAAGCAGTTCTAATACAAGGGTCCTTGGCCACACACTAGTGAAGGCTAGGTTTCGTATATCTACAGAGACAGATGTCATAATGCAATCTGAGACTTGTTAACTCAGGTTGTGATTCCACAAACACTTCAAGCCAATAAGGGAGTCCTCCATCACACTCAAGTGCATAGGTTTTCGTTATCTTCTTAACTCTTTTATGCTGACAAGACAGTTCATATTAAGGTGGAGTGATTTAAGACAGGCAACTAACATTTGGGAAGGAAAAAAAACCCAGAAAATGCAAGTTTAGCTTTCTAGCAAAAGAAGGACATCAGCAAGAGCAGTCCGTTCCCAAGCCACTCAGTTTGCTTAAGGAGTTCTTCAGAAAGTACCTCTCAAAAAGCAGTTGGATACTCATAGTAGTTTTAGTCACAGTGGAAGCAGATAAGTACTGTTTGAGGTGTGGGACAGCAGGTAGAGCTGCCTCATCCAGAAAGTTCAGGTGTCTGTAAAAAAACTATTTACATTTGAAATAAGTGAATTTAGAAGTTAAGTGGATTTAGTAGCTAAATCCACACTTATGATTTTAATCCTAGAAGCACTTACCTAAGACTCGTCCCTCAAGGTGAAAAATAATCATTCAGTGTAAATAAAGCAGTTTGGCCACATGTTGCAGATCATATGTAAATTTAGCAAATGGGTGTGTATGTGTTTGGCTTTGTTTTTTTCCTTTCACAGTTCCTTTTTCATTAATTAACTGCTTTATAAGGAAAACGGTGGGAAGTCAAATGTGAGAGTAGACAATGTGCAGAGTCTGGTTTGTATGTAGAAATAGAATATTTGATCCTGTTGGAGAGTCCTAGAGTACAGAAGTGATTCTCTTTCAAGGCTTAACAGGTAAACAGCTAGATGAGTGCAGCCTAGCCCTTTTATTTTCTGAGCTGATAGTGTTTTCATTTGAACACAAAAGACTGCAGCATTCCCAGAGGTCCCTCTGTTCAAGTTTTCTATCTCCTGCTTGAAAAAGCTGGAGGGAATGACTTTGTAACATATTTCTGGCATCAGATGAGTGAGGAATAAGGTAGGATATCTCCCTACCCAAGTTTTATGTCACTGGTTTAGGAGTGACTCAGTCTTTCATCTTTCCTAAGTAAATAAACAGAGTTCTCTGCAGTTTACCATGGGTGGTAGTTTCAGTCATGGCCTTAGAACTTTGTGTTCTCTTTGCTGCATGTATTTCTCTTTGCTCTCTTCAGAAGAGTAACTGCTTATTGTACTTTTTTCCTGAATCCTTGCTACAGTTTCCCACTTCTTTCCTGATTTTGTTACATACCACATAACTAAGAGGAAGCCTAGGTATATGATGAGATCAGTGTTACGCGGTGGTAAAATGTGCAGATATGTTCCAAATGCATGCTGTTCTTATTTATCTTTTCAGGAAACAGGAAAATCTAGTAGGCAGAACATATCGCAAAGGCACAAGAAATACACGCAGCCACTCTGTTTCTACTTCTTCCCTTGGGCTTTTAAACTACCTTTAATAAATTCCTTAATCTCTCTATGCTAAGCATAATACTGTATAAATAATATTTTCTGTAACATTGTGAGATATCAGGATAAAAGCACATTAAAAGTGCTAACTATATATGTATTTATATTACTATTGACTAACTAGAAAACTTAGTACTCAAAAATATTTCTCTGCTAAAACAATGTTTTCAGACTTCATTTAACTGTTGCATAGGTTTATACATGAAACATTGAAAACGTCTGTGAAGACTCTGTTTCAATCTGAGATAATCCAAACACATACAAACAAGATGTTCCTTGAATTGTCTGAAAGCAAATGTTATTTTACAAACAAAAGAACTAATAGCAAGAATAAATGTATGGTTAGCAACAGATAAAAAACACTTTTATTTATTAGTTCCAAAATAGTTGCCTGATAAAGTAGTCAGCCTTGATTATGTATTGCCCAAGCACAACTAGATGAAACTGAGAGCATGGACTGATGTCACATGCTCTATGGTATTCTGTGGATATATAACTTCTAAGGCACTTATTGCAACACAGTAAAATTCATATGTTCTTTTTAAAGTTTGTATGTTGAGAGCTCAAACTTCATATAAATCTTTATTTAAGTCTTGTATTCTTTGGCACTTACAAAACATAAAAGATACATTAATTGTACATTAATTTGGGTCCTATCTGGTCTGTACTTCATCATATTCCAAACTTGCGAGAGTTTGGATAACACTTCTGAACATGGAAATGTGGTGGGATTCTTGAGGTGGACCTGTGTGGGGCCAAGAGTTGGACTTTATGTTCCTTGGGGGCCCCCTCCAGCTCAGGATATTCTATGACTGTATGATTTTTCTAATTTTGAATGTGTTTCAAATTATGGAGTGATTAATACTTGATAAAGAGCTTTATAGACTCATAATTGGATACTCTTGTACGGCAGCAGAAGCTGTTCCTTTGGTGTTTGATATTACAAGCATATATGGAAAGTTTAATACATGTATGCTAATCTTAACTTCAGAATAGCTCTGTACTGTAGCTTGAAGTCTAAACTTACTTATCCATATACTACAATACATACATTTCCAAAATAATAAGCTTTCCTATTTGCAAAACTGTAGGAATAGAAGGTTTCCTTATAAAAAATGAAGGAATTTTACTGTGATTAGAATCTGGATCACTAAGTATTTTAATGAGAAACTAGTATTGTGTATTCCATACTTTCTTATATTTTCATTATGAGTTTACTGGTTTTCTTTTAAGCATGAAATTTTTCAGAACAATCTGTTTTTAAAGTGATGTTAATGACAATGCATTCTAATAAAAATTTAGTTGGAGTAGCTATGATTTAGGTACAACAAGATTTCTTCTCAATTCTTAGCAAACTAAAAAGTTTTAATGGCTTTTTAAAAAATATTTCTATTAGCACATTTTAATCTGTCTTTTGGGGTCATCTTGTTCCCCTTGTCTATTTAATGCTGATTTTCTCCTTGTCTTTTTTGTTATTGTGGTGGTGGGTTTTTTTGGTTTTTTTTTGTTTTTTTTTCCTGCTTTTATATAAATTCCCAAGGAAAGAAAATAGTTTTAGTTGCTGATATAATGAATATTAAGCCATCATCCTATGTAACAGAACAGCATATAAACCACTTTTTGAAGTATCTTGTGGTATGTGGTTCTGAATATTCTCTTATTATATAGCAGAGCAAAAGTGATATTAATTGCATCACCTGTGATCATCTCCCATCAAATTATCAAGTAGGGAAACATGGAGGGGTTATCTGCTTTAGCATACGTTCTGGGACAGAATTACCCTTCCCTGAAGTTAATCACTAAACAAGCTAGATCACATTTCAGCTGCATTCTGACCCTTCATAGAAAATATGTAACTAAGCCCAAATCTGCACATACTTGGTTACTTTGTATCTATAACCAGAGGCAAATTAGAAGATGGAAGCTACTGTAGTACTAAAAGGTTTTCCATACAGCTCTATTACCACTATTGAAGGTATTCTGTATATGTTAGTAAAGATAAAGATCATTTGGATACTATATGTGTGAGAACAGCATTATTTTTTTGGAAAAAACAAACTATTTCAAACCTTCCTTAGTAATTTATAGTGCTTTGGGAGAATTTTTTTTTTAGCTTACATATGGCAGTGTTCACAGGAATATTCAAGCTGCATTACCTACAATAAAAATCTACCTTATGAAGCCTTAGGTACCTTCACATTGTTTTTCTCAAAATGTAGAAGAAAGGTGTTTTTCATTACATGCATTGGAGTAAATACAGAACTTGTGCGTGTCTACAAAAAAAAAAAAAAAAGATCTGCAGCATGTCACTGACTTGGCCTGATGCTCTTGATGTTCCATGCTAGGTTCATGCTTAGTGAAAAAAAGACACCTGCAAGTACCTAATGAATTAGTACATAGAACTTTGAATGGCATGTGTGAAGGACTTTGTTTTTATCTGGAGAATGCATTTTACACAAGAAACTAGTACAATATGGAACAAAGCTTCAGCAAACTAAGTATAACATAATGACCAGACCTTCACCAATGTAAGTTCATGTAGTTCATTCAAGTGCTGTCAATCTTTACACACTAAGGATCTTTCCCATTATTTAATGTACAAATGCAGCAACACAGCCTGTTACCTGTTCTTTGGAAATTACCATGCTAAACATTGATATAGCTCCAAGGATAGCAAAAATTCATTAGCTGTTGGGTAATGAGGTAAAGTTGTTGATGTTTCTTGGTTATTGCTACTGGAAGTCCTACTTATAATGTTATTTTGATATAATTATGTTTATTACTTTGATAGACCCTATTCAGTTCTGTCTTCAAATAGTGATTGCGTAGCAAATAGGTGTACAGGAAAATATTTTCCTTTCTGACCATTAGGTGGAGCTAAAAATCCCTCAAATGGGAAAGTTATTTAATTTCTTTCCATCGAGTTATCCCAGCCTCTATTTGGTTTTGCTATGCTTTCAGTTTTCCCTGACAGAATGTGGCATTGTATAATCTGCTCTCAGGAAATTTCAGACACTGGAGTCGGTGTTACTTAAGAAGTTGAAAATGTTTTCGAGAGTTCAGCAATCAAATTGTCATATTGAGGTCTTCTGTAATTATGGATGTTGTCAAGCTTTTAAGTTAAATAAATGTTTAAGCACTTTAATGGATTGTATCTTATGTATTCCCTATATGTCTAAATTGCTACACTAAAATACCTAGTGAGATAATCACATGGACCTTTATACCTTACTACCTACCTTTCTGATGTAGATTTTTTTAATTGTTAAAACAAGCTAAAACTGAAGATCTGGGAGGTCCTGACGCTTCAAAGCAGTTTGAATGTGTTGTGTCCTGCTGATGTTGCATTGACTTTGTTTAGGCAGAGTGTTACTGCACAGAGAGGCTGTAACTTGAGGCTGTAACTTGAAGTGCAAATGTCTTAGTTTTATTTGTAATTCACAGAACATGCAACTGTCCTGAAGTGAAGGAAGAAGGGGATGACTTGTGGTTTACAGGATTTATTCTCCCATGGGATGAAGGAGGAAGCACAACAGATTCTAAATGTGTTAGCAATAGTGTGATTTTTGTAGGAAAAAAGGGAAAGTATTTCAAATTATAGCTCCTCCTTCTGAAAGTTTGTAAATGTGTTTGTGGTTATTATACATTGAATAAACTGCTTTTTAAGTCTTTATTTCATTCATATCCATTGAGATAATTTGCAGATTTCCTGAATGTTCCCCCACACTTCCTTGGTAGTATATATAGTCTTTTGTAAATATTTTATAATTTTTTTTTTTGTGGCGCTTGCAAGAAACGTGGGTAGAGCCCTTCCCAAATCTTCGTTCGCGAAGCATAGCCATGATGATGATGATGATGATAATTTTTTTTGTAGTGATGTGCACAGTATTCATATGAAGGTATTTAAAATTGTGGTTAATTGTCTAAACTTTAATTTCTGTTGTGACACTTGCTTCTTTCCAAATCTGATGTAAAATATAGAAGCCAGCATTCTTTTAATGTGTTTTTCATGGGTTTTGTTTTAAATAGTATATAAACTCTAAGCCATAAAATATTGTTGACTTGGCTAGATGATGCATGCAAGGCAGAAGTATATCCTTCAGCTGGTTTTATTGAGGAGAAAACATTTTTTTAACGCAAAAAAAAGTATTTCTGTCAAATGACTCACTATTCTGTAGTTTTTGAGGGACAGAAAACTGTCATTTGCTGTAGTAGGGCCTAATACTGTTTTCATTAAGAAGATAATTACAACCTCTAATGGTTGTCGCTGTTTTGGAAACTGAATCAGAGAATATTTTCTCCTGAGTGAAACTGTCCTGGTTAGTTGTCGCAGTCCGTTGAAGTCTCTTATTATCTATAAAAGAGTCTCTTCCTGCCCCTTATCACAGTTACTAGTGTCCCCTAGTGTGTTTGAGGAGTCTTGAAAAGTCAGGAGGAATTTCATGTGGTTTAGGTTGATGTTTCTTGACCTCTAAGTATGGATTTTCACAATAGCCATGTGACTACGGTTGGCCATCCTATAGTATTTCATAGGAATAACAATGGTTCTTAGAAGAAAACAAGTAAATAGGTACTCAGAGAAGGACATTTTTTTTTTTTAGAATTTATCTGGTATGTTAATGTTGCTACTCAGCACATCCGTATAAATGCAACAGGAGTTAACTTTTCACTTCAACGACTATTTGCGTGCTGAACTGGGCAGCACTTTTGTCATGCTACTATGGTTACAGGTTTCTTATACATCTTATGCAACATGTATGCTTACTTCTCAATAATTTCTTCTTTCTTCTGAATAATTTCTTCTTGAACAATTCCTTCATTACAGATAGTTTTTATGTTGATATATGTGGAATTGCACACCAGAACTCTTACTTTCATGTGAAACGTTGTTCAGACTCATGATAGTGATAGGTTTGATGCTGTGTATCTGTATTGGGTTTTCATGGCCAGGTTTTGGTAGCAGAGGTCTGCAGGGGTGGCTTCTCTGACAAGCTGCTAGAAGCTTCTCCCATCTCCAACAGAGCCACTGCAAGCTGGCTCCAAGGTGGACCTGCCTCTGGCCAAGGCTGAGCCCATCAGCAGTGGTAGTAATCCCTCTGTGGTAACAAATTTAAGAAGGAAAAAAAAGTTAATGTGCAGAAGTAATTGCAGCCAGAGAAGAGAGGAGTGAGAGAAACAGTCCTGCAGACACCACGGTCAGTGAAAAAGGAGAGAGAGGAGGTGCTCTAGGCACTCGAGCTGAGACTCCCCTGCAGCCTGTCGTGAGGACCATGTGAAGCAGCTTGCAGTTGTTGTGCCTAATAAGTTATAAAGACTGAAGATTGAGAGCTCTGTGAAATTTGCCGCTCAACACAGCAAGGAATCTGAATAATTCAGTGTTTCCAAATATTTTTGTAAATATTTGTTTTTTCTGGGTTTCAGGATATTTGTTTGCATCCAGTATTAAAAGTTAAATTCTAAATTGCATAATGTCATAGTCATGAAAGTTATGAAAAATGCAGCATCTGCTTTAAAACTACACTCCTCAGAGTATAGATTTCTGCTTTCTTCCTACTCATTCAGAATCACAGAATCACAGAATATGCTGAGTTGGAAGGCACCCACAAGCATCATCAAGTCCAACTCCTGGCCCTTCACAGGATCATTCCCAACAGTCACACCATGTGCCTGAGAGTATCATCCAAATACTTGAATTCTGTCAGGCTTGATGCTGTGACCACTTCCATTGGGAGCCTGTTCCAGTGCCTAACCACCCTCTGGGTGAAGAACATCTTTCTAAAAGCCAACCTAAACCTCCCCTGACACAACCTCAGGCTGTTCCCTCAGGTCCTGTCACTGGTCACCACAGAGAAGAGGTCAGTGCCTGCTCCTCCATTGTCCCTCATGAAGAAGTTGTTTTATGGTTGGCAATGACATCTCAAGGGTTTGAGAAACTAAAAAGTCCACTTAAATACAGAAAAGATTATCAGTAACTTGGTGAGACAAAATTTATGACCAACATTTACAGTAATTTCATATTTTTTCAAAGTAGACATGGAACACTAATGCCAAAGTCTATTTTTATTTTTTAAATATTCAGCATAAGACAATGCTTTCATAAATAATGTGTTCTTTGTTCAAGAATATGGAACCTAAGTGTTTATCTATGAGAGGATACCAAGAATCTTTTTAGCAAAAAAGTGCTCACATATTACTGTGAATTTAGTAAATATATGTATAAAACTGAAATTGCTTAGCTGTGATCAGCCTGAGATTGTGACATGCACTACCTAAACAGTTTGACAAGCAATGGTGGTACTTACAAGAACATTGAATAAGTATTAATGGAGGAAATACAAGTGAAGTTACAACAGTTAGCAGAATTAAGAGGCCACAAGAACCCCAGGCACCCCTCCAGGCTGTAAAGCTGCCTGGTGGAAACGGATCTGGGGGTGCTGGTCTACAGCGGCTGAACATGAGCCAGCAGTGTGCCCAGGTGGCCAAGAAGGCCAATGGCATCAAGGCTTGTATCAGAAATACTGTGGCCAGCAGGACTAGGAAAGGGATACCCCGTTCTTAGCACTGGTGAGGCCACACCTTAAATCCTGTCAGCTTTGGGCCCCTCAGTCATTACAAGAAGGACATTGAGGTGCTGGAGCAGGTCCAGAGAAGGGCAGTGAGGCTGGTGAAGGGTCTGGAGCACAAGTCCTGTGAGGAGCAGCTGAGGGAGCTGGGGTGTTTAGTCTGTATGTTGCACTTCATGTTGTGGTTTAGTTGACATGATGGTGTTCGGTCAAAGGTTGGACTCGATGGTCTTGGAGGTCTTTTCCAACTGTGCTGGTTTAAAAGTTAACCAGCAGGGGAAATGAACTCAACTCAAAAGAGAGATTATAAGTCAGAATAACAATTTATTAAAATAATACAATAAGTACAATTTTACAGACAGACAAGTGGTTTTAACCCGCAAAACCCAAATATATAACCCAGCACCCTGGGGCATGAACAAAAGTGGTGTTCCTTGGCCCCCCCCCAAGTCCAAAGTAAAGGGAGAGGGGAAAAAAACCTGCTGGTGGGAGAGCTGTTGCAGTCTGGTCAGAAAATGGTGATTGCAGTCCAGTCGAGGGTGGTGGTCTCAGTCTGGTTGAGAGCGGTGAGCTGCAGTCTTCCTCTGGATCCCACGAGTGGTGGTAAAGATTCCGAAACTCCCAGTTTATATATTCTCCAGTTCAGGCGGGAGTGCTCAGTCCCTCCCTCAGAGCAGGGAATTCCATAAAAGGGTATCAGGATGCTCAGTCCCTCCCTCAGAGAGGGGAATTCCATAAAAGGGTATCAGAGCGGGGAATTCCATAAAAGGGTATGAGGACAGGAACATCTTCCCACCTCGCAGGCCTCTACTGACAACAGTTTCTGGGAAATGGCATGGAAGGCTACAGAATACACAGTTTTGGGTTACACCCATCCAGTGATGAATTGGTCCCAGCCATTCTAACCAGGACACCAACCTTAATGATTCTATGATTCTACATCAAAAATCAAGAAAAGAAATTTATTCATTTTGAACTATACATGTACTTTGATTAAAGTGTGAGAAAAGCTAGGAAGATCAGAAAGAAAAAAGCTGAAAAGCTGATAAAGCCAGAGTTGTTAAGAAGAAAGATTAGTAGGCTTAGGAATTGTATACTTACCAACAGTCCATAGGTCACATCTAATTATTTTTTATTCAAACACAGAATACACTGGGGTTTACCTGGAAGCCAACAGACTCAAGCAATTTGTATAAGTTCATAAGGGTTTTCTTTGAAAGAGGGATGTGAAAGTGAGCATGAAGGTTACATCATTCTACAAAAGCAAACACAAGATTGTGAGGCTATTTCACTTGAGGGAACAGAGTGCATCAAAGGTATTAAATTGTATGTACTTTCAAGGTTTATAATGGTGTCTGAGCTTATGAATACCAGTCATTTTACAGCACAATGCATTATTTTTATGTTTTGATACAGGTCTAAATGAACCATTATCTGCCAATAACCTAAGAAACAAGAATCTTTTTCCTCAGAATAACTGACATAGGAGAGAGGCTTCCAAATCCTGAGAAATAAATGCAACACCTGTTGGAATCTCTGGCTGCTCATTGAGGGATGTTAGATGGATCATTTGGAGTATAATCCAAAACTGAGTGAAATTAGTAACAATTATTTAATGTATTCTTTAAGTCTGAGAATTAGGACTGTCAGAAGTGGAGTGCTTGTTTAATTAAAAAAAAAAGGTCTTTCGCTTCTAATTGAGTGCTTATATACTTTTTTGACTATTTGTGAAAAAACATTCTGAATATCATTATTACTTAGTGTTATTACCGTAATTCCCATGAGGAGCACCACATTTGGTGCTTTAACAATAGTGTTGTGCTGGTTTTGGCTGGCATGGAGTTAACTTTCTTCACAGTGTCTTGTGTTGAGCTGTGTTTTGGATTTGTGCTGAACACAAGGTTGATAATATAGAGATGTTTTTGTCATTACTGAGCAGAGCTTAAGCAGAGCCAAGGCCTTTTTTGCTTTTCATGCTGCCACACTGGCCAAGGGGCTGGGGATCCATGGGAGATTGGGAGGAGACACAGCTGGGACAGGTGACTCAAGTAACCAAAGGGATATTCCAGACCATATGATATCATGCTCAGTACATAAAATGAGGGGAAGAAGAAGGAAGGGGGGCAAGTTTGGAGTGATGGTGTTTGTCTTCCCAAGTCACCATTATGTGTGATGGGGCCCTGCTCTCCTGGAGATGGCTGAACACCTGCCCACC
Organism: Neopelma chrysocephalum; assembly: GCF_003984885.1. Lineage (NCBI taxonomy): Eukaryota > Metazoa > Chordata > Aves > Passeriformes > Pipridae > Neopelma > Neopelma chrysocephalum. The sequence continues at coordinate 1,878,388 of NW_020925569.1, forward strand.
CATGGGAAGCAGTGAATTAATTCCTTGTTTTGCTTTGCTTGTTTCCACAGCTTTTGCTTTCCCTATTAAACTGTATTTATCTCAACCCATGAGTTTTCAAGCTTTTACTTTTCTGATTCTGTCCCCAGTCCACTGGTGGGGGAGTCAGTGAGCAGCTGCGTGGGACTTGGTTGCTGCTGCCTGGGGTTAGACCACAGCAAGTGTATAATACATTTTGAGAAGATCCTTTGGCTTTGGAAAATTAGTATTTTTTTCTTTGGAATGACATTTTACAGATGTCACTGTTAGTGGTTCCAAAATTTGAAAGTTCTTATGAAAAAATAGCATGGAGATGTTTTCCCTCATTGCAGCTGCTATAAGAAACATTATGTGCCTGTAAAGGAAGCCATGATGTCCTATTTCTGCCAGAAGCTCCATAATCTCGCAGCTTGGTCAGAAAGAGCTTTCTGATAGACAACAATGAAGGGATTTAGAAAAAAGTGAGGTACTGACTTTAATTATTTAGTGGAATACATTATTGTATTTCTGCTACCTGACTAGTTCTGCCCTTAATATTTGTGTAAATGTAGTTACTGGTTGAAGGGCTGATCAAGTTAAAAAAGGATCAGGGAGATGATACCCTAATTTGGGAATCTGTTGTCTTTCCTTATTTTTTAAATCAAGGGAGTTGATTTTGATACAAAAGACTAGTACAAAATAGAGCACAAAAAAAAAAAAGAAAAGAAAGAGGAACTAGGAGAAAGGTCAAAGATGAAGTATTAAGCAGTTCTAGTAAATATATATAGCAGTCTGGCAGTCTTTGTCTGACACATCCTACCATATTACAGAATAGAGAGGAAATAGGAACTGCTGACTTCACTCAGGAAGCTTGTTGTCTGCTGGCTCTCTGACTCTCTGACTCACTATTGTTCACATCCAGGAAAAGCATTTCCACACAAGAAGACTTCAGAATTAGCTCAATAGTTCTGAGGAAACTAAAGGAAAAATCATGAGTTTTTAAGTGTAACAGAATAGGTTTTAACTTTACATGATATGTTAATTTTTTTTTAATGGCAACTTAGCTAGAACAGAAATGCTGACTGAGAGAAAAACATACCTACAATAAAACCTGATTGTGACAAAAGTAAGAAAAGCTGAAGAAGCATTGACTTTTGTTAGGTATCAGGAAGAGACTAGTGATATTTTGATAAGTAATGTTTATCGTAGGTTCCACTTGCTTAAGGTACTAAGGGGAGGTTCTTGCCTTATAGGGAGATACTTGCAGATATTCAGAAAACAGGTCTTCAGAAAGTAATCCATCTAGGATACTCATGTTGTTGGAGTAGGAAGGACATGGATATTCAAATGGCTCTGCGTACACTTCGGACTCCGTGCCTGCTTCCTGGAATTTGGGTGAAAAGTCACTTGCAGAAGTCTCTTGCTGTCCAATCCTATGTGATGCTACTAGCAATTTCATTAAATAATTGTTGCTGGATATCTGCCATAATTGTTATTTGAAAGATCAGTCACAACCTTAATGCTACTTGTTTACTAAGCAGCTAAACTGGGGTAAATTTATAAATCTATTGACCTAACCACTTTAAGGAGGAGGCATACTATTACCTCTTTTCAGCTAGCATATGGTAACTTAGAGCATTGCCTTCTGTTTTCCTTTCGTATCATCCTTCTGCATGTAAGCTTAAGTATAGAAACCTTAAGTATCTGGCAGAAGAAGGAAAAAGCCAAAGAAGGCTGGAAGGAACAAGAAGTTGGTTTGGCAGAATATAAGAAGGGTCCTCAGGTCTTGAGTTACTTTTTTTCTCCTTCCAGCAGCTGTTGGTTACTGGAGTTATGAAATATACTTGTTTAAAGGGCCCTGAGACCACCCCTCCTCCTGGAGGTTTGGTTGGCTGTGCTCAGAGCCTATTCAGTACAGTTGAGGGCTGTCTCCTACTTCTGGTAAGCCTGGAGAGACCCCTTCAAGAGAGATCCTTTCCAGATAATGCTGCAGGAAGTCCTCAGCCTCCTGTGATCTAAGGTGCTGCTCTAGCCATCTGAGCTACAGCTGCTACTACATCATGACTCTGCCTATGCCTGGCCATTGGCAATCTGGGCCCAGATCCTGACCCACAGGATGATGTTCCAGCCTTACCTTGGACCTTCCTCATCACTACAGGCCTGTCTGGTGATCACTCATTATCTTTAGAGGGCCTGATCCTAACTCTGAATTGCTGGCTTGTATTCCTGACTTCCTCTGGCCCTGTCTCATCACCTCAAAGTGATGGCCTTGGGCTCTGGGCAAGCTTTTGGGGTCTCCTTCAACTCCCAGCTCCCCTCTCTTAGGGAGTAACCAGCCTCTGACCTTTTTGAGCTCACAGCCCCAGCAGCCAAACTTCTGTGAGGAGGGATGCAGTCACAGTACTGACATTTGCATACATTAGTGTGTGAGTTGACACAGGCAGGCAGTCAGACAATCACAAACTTGCAGCTATAGAACACAAAGAGTAAATTTATTTCCATTACCCTGTGAACCGGTGGATCACCAAAGTAATATCTGGGCAGAGGTATAACAATTGGAGATGTACACATTCTTAAACTCAGTCCCTGCTAGAGGATCACTGGCCTGCTCTTCACACAGGCTTATAAAGTTATTCCCAGCTGCAAGGTCACTTGAGCAATTTACAATCCTTCTCGCTATTCTTTCACCTTTTAATTTACTCTTCCCAACAATTAATATATATACATGTGTAAAAGTTTGACATTTATTTTGGCATTTGAAGCACTAATACTGAAATGTGTCCTGTGAGAAAATTGTGCTTGTGAATGTACCTAACAGAGTCAGCACAATAAAAGGTGACTATCCAGACCCAAGAAATTAGGAACCACAATTCAGTCTGCTTATAGAAAACTGTTGACCAAAGAGGAAAGTACAATAATCTGTAATCAGTACACAAGATACATATGCTTTCCAGGAATGTATTTGAAGAAAAGCTACCAAAAAAATCCCACTGCAGATTCACCTGGCATTGATGCAGTCCAAAAAATAAACTGATGGCCTTGATCATTCTGTTGCATCCTTCCTTTTTGAAGTCACCATCCTCTGTTGTGATCCATTTTTAGACTGGACGATGCAGTTCCAACAAATGAGCTTGTTCTGTACATGTAATTCAAGTAGGTTTTACCTTTGTCCTGAAACCTCTTATGATCACAGTTTCACTGTCTTACTGTAGAGTTTTCATAGGCAATATCTGTTGTTCATTTGGTTACAGAACAGAGCTTTACAAATATAATATTGGGGTACCAAGCCCTCATTCAGACTGTTTCAAAATGAAATCCTAGGAAAGACATATGAAATTTTACTTTGGTGAGAATATAATTCTATGAAGTTTTTTCTGTGATGATCTTACTGCAAGATTACAGGGGAGACAGCTTCTTTTTGTTTCACCAATGCTGATGGAACAGATTGTTATCCTCTACTAAGATAAGAGTTACAGGAGTTTCAGATCTAGAAATTGAGTTTCTTGTGTGAATTATTTATTCATTATCGCTCATTATTTAAACTATCTGAAATAACCAAGTTTAATTTGCTGGACGTGGGTTGGGGAGTATTACACAATTGTCTCCTTTGGTAGATCTGAGAGGGTGTTGACACCTCCTCTGGCATAGAGCAGTAGATAGCTGGGAATATGTTAGAGTAGCAATTTCTTCTCAGTTTCTTTGTGTGATTTTGTCTTTGCATTTAATGTGCGGGGACATCAGAGAAATATGAACTTAGTGGTTTCTTTGACTAAAATGCCTTTCAATTCCTCTTCAGTGAACTTTGTACAGGCTTCAGAATACTGTGTCATCATACTCTGAAACAAATGTGGTTTCTCCCCTCCATAACAAATGAGGGATTAATATCCCTTAATTATGAACCTTATACAAGTGGATACATTTAGATGAGTAATTGCTGAGCTACCCGAGGTAATTCTGATGGTTCATGCCTGACGGACTCCTGCCCTGGTGGGCATATGGGAAAGAAGACCAGATTCTTTAAACCTTTGGAATATACTTAACAAAATATAGCGTAAGTGCTGAACTTCTTTCACTTTCAGAAATTCAACTAAGTCTAATAGTATCTGGAGATACTACTTTTTATTCTGCTGCAAGTGCTTTTCTTCTCCTTCGGTTGCTGTTACAGATTTGGACTGTCATGGACTTACTGATGTCTGTAATCCTGTTGTTTTAAGTGGAAACAGGAGCAGGCAAAGAAAAACCTTCAGTGTCTGTTTTACTAGCTTTCCTTGAAATTGGGAGGATAAAACATTGAGAAACATCCTCCCACATCCTCACGTGCGTCGCTTGTTATCTGCCTTGAACCTGTCTAAGTGAGCTGATCTCGCAAGAAGTAAATTAAGAAACTCTCCCAGGAAGTCATTTGCTAGTAAATCTAAGGACAAAGTAACTTCATGCAGCAAAGAGAAGACAAACAGCTTGGGAAAGTAACCTTTTCCACCTGAAATGGTGGCAAGTCTCTTAGCCTGCTCTTAAAAAAAAATGTTCTTAAATTAGCCCTCTGAATGTACAATCAGTGAAGGTTTAGGTTTCACACAAGATTACAGAATAAATACCAGGCTTCCTACACTATCCCACTGATACGAAACCTACGAACACTTTTCCTTCATTAGGATTTTTAGTTAGTTCAGATGAAGAATACTTTCTTGCTCAGATTAAGAAAACTTTTCCCCCTCCTGTAGTCAGACAAAGCTGTGAGTGCTAGATTAGATACAGATCATAAAACCACAGAATCATAGAATGGTTTGGGTTGGAAGGGACCTTAAAGATCACCTAGTTTGAACCTCCGTACCATGGGCAGAGACATCTTTTACTAGACCAGGTTGCTCAAAGCTCCATCCAACCCAGCCCTGAAGACCTCCAGGGACTGGGCATTCCCACCTTCTCTGGGCAACCTGTTCTGGTGCCTCACCACCCTCAGAGTAAAGAATTTCTTCCAAATTTAGGAAGAATTACTGGGTTTCAGTATGAAGCCATTCCCCTTTGTCCTATCACTACATGTCTATGCAAAAAGTCTCCAGCTCTCTGATAGCCCCCTTTAGGTACTGGCAGGTGCTATAACATCTCTCCAGAGCCTTCTCTTCTCCAGACTGAACAGCTCAAACTCTCCTCAGCCTTTCCTCATAGTAGAGGTGCTCCAGCCATCTGATCATCTTCATGGCCCTCCTCTGGATTAGCTTCAATAAGTCTGTGTTCTTCTTATATTCAGGACCCCAGAGCTGGACACAGAACTCAAGGTGGAGTCTCACAAGAGCAGAGTAGAGGGCTGCTAGTCATGCCTCTTTTGATGTAGCCCAGGATGCTGTTTGCTCTCTGGGCAGTTCATGTTGATCTTGTCCACCAACACCCCCAAGTCCTTCTTGGTAGGGTTACTCTCAATCTGTTCTTCTACTACCCTGTACTTGTACTTGGGATTGCCCTCATCCAGGTGCAGGACCTTGGCCTCTGCCTTGTTGACTGTCATGAAGTTCATCCAGGCCTATCTTTCAAGCCTGTCAAAGATGACATACCTTCCCTTCAGCGTGTCTACCACACCACATCAGAAAACTTGCTGAGGGTGCACTTGATACCACTGTTCATGTTGAATTTGAATGTCTGACTTGGATATGCCTTTCAGATGCACTGAGTATCTGGAAACTCCAGTTAGAGCTGAGGAGAAGTTTGCCCTTGCACAAAGCCACATTAGCTACCTGCCCAGACTTGCTGATTTGAAAGAGAGTGCTCCTACATTATAAAGCACAGTAAGATATTAATCTGAAACCAGTTATATTAGCATTATTGGTTTATTAAGTTGACTTTACTGCTGTTTCTGAGAACTGTGGGTGAGTGGCTCTGTTTCTGAACATGGGAAAAGCGTTCAGAAGCAAACAAGCAATTAAATCTCACAGCATCCCCGTGAAGTATTTTTAGAGAAAATATGGAGAAATGACGTAACTAATTCCAAATTCTGTAAGTTGGGGTTGGTCAACACAGATAAACTCCAGTTCCCCAGCCTTATGCTCCAGTCTGAGTGGAAGACAAATATATGCAGTCTGGAAGCTGTGCATCATTGTCAATAAAATGAGATGCCTAGACTCCGCCTCTCATTAGAGCTGGTGAATTTGAAAGGAGTGGCATGCTAACATAGCAATAAAAACTTCTGGATCACCAGTTTTGTGTTTAGCCATGAATTCTAGGGCAGACCCTCTGTGTTATCCGTGGATTTCGAACCTTGATCTGCTGATTTTCATTCCCCTGTGTCACTGACCAGAATACATAATCTTGTGTACACGTGGAATAATTCTGGCATCTTATGCCTGCATTGCACAGTACAGTTAAGAAGTGATCTAATAGCCTGATTTAAAAGTAGTGTTTGATTTTGCAGGTTGGTGAACTCTGCATTGCAATAAAAAATGAGTCATTTTTATAGACTGTGGGAAAGCAGCCAAGTGGAGTTTAACCAGAGTTTGTTAACACTTCCATGCATTAGTTGCATAACAGTAGTACATATTCGAAGCAAGTGTCTTGTCAAGAGAGCAATTTCCAGTGCTATCCATGGACTCTAAAATGCTTCTAAGAGAAAGAAATTTAGCCTTGTTCAAGAAAAAAAGCCACCAAGGTGTGGAACTTTCAGAAAACTCAGAGTATCAAGGAAGGACAAATGTGGAAGAGTAAGAGCAAGGCTGCCATGGAGGCCTCTTTGCATTCCAAAAGAAGAATATCTTCCACACTGTCAGACTTGAGGCTTGATTTTGTCTCCAAAGGCTTTTGCAGCAAGATCTTTCACAGCTAAGTCAGCATAGAACCCACGAAGTCAGTGATGTAAAAATGATTTACAGTAGCTGTCTGTCTGGCCCTCTTTTCTCTTTTTGTATCAAGTAAAAGAAAATGTAGTAGAGAAAGCTTGGATGTTTTGTAAGGCACACCTCTTAGATTTCTACATAACATAAAAGAATAAACACACTTCAGGTAAGTTACTTTTTTGAACTTAATAAAGGAAACTCTCAGACTCAGATGAAAAAGGAATAGTTAGTTGCTATTAAGTAGCTGGTTGCTAAAATATAAAAAAGAATACTGTTTAGGTGGAGAATTACATGAAGTATCTTAGATTTTGTGGTGGGAAAGTCTTATACGATAGCTATATTAATAGTTCTAGAAGTACTCCCTAGTTCTAGAACAGGGCCTGGATATTTTTGTGCTGTGTTTGTGTTGTATCTACCATAACAAAATCTTCACCCACAGCTGCATCTCCTGGGTGTTAATACAATACAATTAAACAATTACAGGATTGTGTTAGCATTGCCAAATACCTAGGATATTTTTCTTTCTGCTGGTATCTTATTATGAAGTAATTCATCTTTTAAAATAGACTGTCTTATTGAAAACTTCTGTCACGGCCTTATCTAGTGTGTTTGACTATGTAAAGAGTGAAAACTAAAGGGCTACATGTGGGCTGATAGATGTTACATGTCACAGGAGACATGAAGGCCTGCTGTTATCTTTCTGAGGGTGCAGCATGTTACCGTAACAACAAACTGCTGCCTAGCCTCCTGAGTACATCTGGCAGGGTTATAGACAAACTGTAGCCAAATGAAAAATAATTCCTGTACAGTATATAGATATGTGCCCCTTGATAGGGACTCTCTGCCCCTATCACGCATGAGTTGATTCCATTCCCTCTTCTTCTCTCTAATTAAATATGTCACATCTGTTGTAGGGGTGGGTTCATATTCACTACCTGGGCTATAGCACCTGTCTGCCTGATGGTACTGTTGCTTGCCTTTGCCTTTTTTCGTGGAGAACTAGCTTTGACTCAGTTAGTCACTTTTGAATCAAATATCAGGTTAACTCAGTTACAGCTGAAGAGCTTTGGACAGCTAACTAAAGATAAGTCACATTGCAAAATAACTACATTCCAGAGAAAACAGAGAAAACCTGCAGATCTTGCTGCTCAGAAACAAAGGGTGGGAGTGTTTTACTTTTGGGCAGAGGAGAATAAGGATGCTATTCTTTGTAAGTAAAATCAGTGTGGACTTACAAAAGGAGGATCAGGCCTGAAAAATCTGATATCCTCTTCTGGAGAGGGGAAAACAAAGTGAGTCACAGCAGGGACACTATTGACATGACTAATGATGCCTGCTCAGCTGGCGTTTAGGAAAAAAATCTAGGAGCCGTTAGTTGGGGTGAGATAGGGAAAGGATTTAATTGTGCCAGGGCAAGAGATGTTACACGACGCGCGCGCCCCGGGCTGTGCCCGAGATGTTACATTTATAACAATATCTGGCCAATCCCAAGTGTGTCCTCCCCGTAACTTTTGGCCTGGTCCACCCCCTGGCCCACCTCCTGGAATTGGGTCGGGGGGCTTTTTGGGACCCCCTCTTCATCATCCTTCATCATCTTCGGGGTACAGAGAGCAGAGTCACCCAGTTCCTTGACTCTGTCCTGCAGTTTAGGCCAAGATACAAGCGTTCTCAAACAAGACAGGCTTGCCTTGACTAAGAGACTAAACATTTTCTACTGGATATGGGAATAGGGTTGATATGGGGAGTATGGAATGGGGTAAGAGGCTTAAGGAATGTATAAACTAAGGGGTGCTAGGGGAGGAGGGAGAAAGGAGTGTTTCTAAAATCTACTTCTATTACCTATAAAACTTATAAGGTAGAAAAATAAGAAAACCATTGGGGTTTAAGGCATCACTAACCAAGACCAGGGAAAAGCTTTTCATACAGTAGCATACAAAAGGCTTAATCCCAAAACCAAGGAGTGAGGTAGATAGACAGTTTAAGTGGATAAGAAGTTAGTTGCAAATCCAAAGACAGACTGGTGCAAGGTAGAATTACAAAGCCAAGAAATGGATTTCTGTGGGACTGGAAAGAAAAAGGAGCAGTGAGAGAGCTAAGGGAAGACTGCCTTTGACAATTGTGTTTTTTCACAGATAACAGTGTCTGGGTGTTCAACACAAGTCTATTGATTCCCAGTTCAAGAGAATCATTTGCATCTCACATGACAAAGCAATATCTATAAACATGTAAATTCAATATTAGGTATCTTTAAGGTCAGATGCACTGGTGTAACCAATTGAATTGATTATTTATGTTATGAACCCTGAACCATCTATTCTTCACAGCTGAGAACACATTCTAAGGTTGTGGGTTTGATTTCTGTATGGGCCATTCATTTAAGAGTTGGACTCGATAGTATCTGGAGATACTACTGGTGGGTCCCTTCCAACTCAGAATATTCTGTGATTCTGTGATTATTTTCCTTTGTGTCCCTGTGGCAATCCTGATTGCTGAGAACTACTTCAGTGGTAGTTTGCTGCTAAGACCTTGAAGCACAGAAGGCATGTCAGAATTTTCCTGTGCTTCTACTCCCTACAGTCAGACTCGAACTGTGGCTGGAGGCAGTCCTTTAAAGCCTGCCAGCTTCCTAAGGCTGTGTCTAGACATATTTTGTTGGCAACTCCAGATGGCCACCCTTCTGTGCTCTCTGTTTTGCAGGACAAGGGCATGGATAGTTTCTCATATGAGTTATGAGTTATGAGTATGTCACCACTTCATTGCTTTGAACATTCATCCTAAAGGCTGAGTAAAGACTCTGGTTAGCTATCTTGACGTACAAGCATGACTACTTTTTAGTAAAGTAGCTTTAATCTGTTGTGAGAGCTCTCACTACCCCATTTTTGAGTTCCCAGGGTATCACTCCATCCACCAGCTGTGAGGCCAAGTGAAGATCCCTGTATCAGATCTGGGTAATACACTAGCACTCTGTCAGTCAGCCCTAGCTCAGCATATTAAACTATATCTGTTCCTAAAGGAATAGTAGCAGACTACTCAGCACCCTACAGACTTATCACTGCACTCCCCTTTGGCCTTTCTGTCACTTGTTGGGGAACAGCAGATAACCTTGTCTCATGAGGTTCACAGCTGAAGTGGAAATACCTGTCTCCAGCTGGAACTGTCGGTCAGGCCTTGATGGCACTGACCAGGCTTACTGGCCCTGCCCAGCCTTCCCCAGACCCTCCTGCATCCTGCCACATCAGCTCTGCAGGGCTGCCAGCCCCTGCCCCAGTGAGGCCACAGCAGGGTCATGCTCTGGCTCCTCTCAACCCTGCTGAGCCCTGGGGTTGTTGTCCCAGCAGCTCCTCCATTTGGGTGTACTAAAGTTGTAAGAAAAGCTGAAGGACCCATATTCTATCTATCACTGCTATCTCTGGCAGAGCTGTGTTACAGAGCTTGTGAGGCTGAAACCTGAGCTATTCCCTATCATGGAAGATAGGGAATGAGTTTAAAAGAGATGCACTGGAGGATAGACAAGTTCATTGTCTTATCCATTATCTCATATCTTTTAATTATTTTTTTTTCTGAGGTTAAGGATAGGTAGGTTGACTTACGTTCTATAGTAGTAATTGTAGAATTGAAAGAATGACAATTCTTTCATTAGATGCATTACGTGACTTTAAACATCTGCCTTTGCCTCATGGAGAAGAAGAGTAGGGTCTACTATTATTGCCTTCCTCTTTTAGCAAGGGCTGGCGCTGCATGTTTTTGCATTATCTGTTTCTACTGCTTTACTTGATGCTGTCCTGCCTTCCTCTTCTTCAGTCTTGGCTGGGACCACACCTACTTCTGTTCTAAGATATTTGGTCCATCCAAGAGGTAACATCATCCTCTTTCTCCCCCCAGCTTTCCCCCCAGCCATAACCCATGCAATGATCCCAAGAGGCAAGTTCCTAGATTTCCAGAAATTCAGATAAGCCTCTCCGAGTTCATCAAATACAGAAAGGCACCTAGATGTGAAGAAAAACATGTCCAGAATATAAATACTTAGCCTGCCAAGGACTGTTGAGGGGTTGATACTGTCTCTAATTACTACCTTCTGGCAGAGTGTGTCCCTGGGCTATGCAAGTCATAGGTGTTCCTGTACTACAAATAGTGATGATATACATTAGTAAATAAATCCCTGGAATACTCAAGAATTCTCAATAGAGACACTCCTGAGAAAAGGGGTTAATTTATTTTGTGGTTGTCATGGGTACACTGAGCGGTTTACACTTGAGAAGCCACATGACTGTGACTGAGAAACAAAAGGAGGTCTCAGATGACGACAATGTAATCAAAGGAGTGGGGTGCCTGTAAAGGTTTGGTATGCATCATAGCAGAGGTGTAATAAATCAGCTCAGAGAAGTGAAAATTTCTGTTTTATTCCAGTTATTCTGCTCTGCATGAAGTTGTACCAGGGAGGGTTTAGGTTGGATATTAGAAAAAGGGCACTGGAACAAGCTCCCCATGGAAGTAGTCACAGCACCAAGCCTGACAGAGTTCAAGATGCATTTAGACAATGCTGTCATGTTGTGACTCTTGGGGCTGCCCTGCGCAGGGCCAGGAGCTGGACTCGGTGACCCTTGCGAGTCCCTTCCAGCTCAGCATATTCCGTGATTCTGTGACGTGCCCTTCTGCAAGCCCAGTCGCACAGCACTCTCCTTTCTCGGACTCCGCGGCAGTGCCCTCCCGCTGACCGCCGCGGGCTCACTACGTGTGGGCCCCGCCCCGCGCCGGCGGTGACGCGCGCCGGCGGTGACGCCCCAGAAATAGCGGGGCGAGGCCGGGGTTCCCCAGTCGGCGGCGGCGGCGGCGCCCGTGACCCTGACCCTGCCCCTGCCCCTGCCCGTGCTCCAGGCGGCGGCGGCGGCCCCTGCTCCCTCCTCCCGGGTGAGTACGGCAGCCCCGGTGCTCCAGCCCGGCTCTCGCCGGCCGCAAGAGCCCTCGGCGCCCGCCCGCCCCGCGGCGCTAATTCCGCAATATGGTGGAGCCTCGGGCGGAGCGGGCGGGGACTGCGGCTCAGGGTCCGGGTGCGGCGCTCGCCACAGGGCCGCCTCCGCTGCCTCTGCCCTCGCGAGCCCTTCGCCCCGCGTCCCAATGGGTTTTGGTAGGCTGGCAGAAGTTCTTTCGGGACCAGAAAGTCTCGAGATCCTCGAACGCCCCCGGGAGTGGCGTTGAAAAGCCTCATCCCGGAAGCGGCCCGTGGTGGCACTTGAGAAACGGGGGCGCCTTCCTGCCTGGGGTAGAGCGGTGAGCCAGGGCGGGCGCCGTGGCGGTTCTGCATGGCTGTCGTTCTGCTTGCTGGTCTTTCACTTCTTCCCATAGCTAGGGGAAAAAGTAGATATTAAGTTTGTGACGTAGCTCAGTGTGCTTTCCTGTTTAGAATCTTTTGCTGTCTCTGAAATATGCTTGGACTTCGATTCCAGGCGTCTTACTCACCTGCTCCAGAGAAGCGGATCTGACTTTTGCCAAGGCTAAACCTCTTCAAGGGATCTCTGAAACCGTGCAAGATCCTAGTTATCTTCATCTTCTTTAAGAGCAGGAATAACTTCAGGGGCTAACTCCAATGGTTTAGTGACTAGTGTGTGGATGGATCTTGTGGGACTCATTACAGATATTGAATAATCCTTGAAGTAAGGGCCCTTCCTCGTTCCCCATTCCAGATTCTGTGCTGCTAGCCTCTTCTATTATGCAGCATGCTTTGCAGTTCATAGTGAAATTCAGTTTTGCTCCAAATAATCTGACTTGTAATGCTATGTGAGAAATAGAACATGTTTCTGGGATATTTCAGTTCTTGATAAATGGAAGGAAAACTTCTCTGTTACTGCTGTAACCCTTGTCTGTTACCTGCTTGTGTGTTCCATGTACAGTGGTTAATCTCATTACAGGCATTACTGTATGGCACGTGTATGTTAATATGTGCAAATATGCCTATAAAATATTAACAGCATGCCTTTGTCCTTGTTCCCCATTATGTAATGGGGAAAAGTTTTACTTTACCTCAAGGGGAATATTAACACACTCCTTTTGATGCTGTCATACGTATGAGACAGAAAACTGCTGTTGGCTCTTTGACAAAGCTAGCAAAAGGCCTTGTAAACCACAGTCCTTTTGAGAATGGACTCTTTGCCTTTTTGTTACCTTCATTTATACAGGTTCTTCTGGAACCTAAATGTCATGTGAAATTATCAATGCAAAAAGTGCTTCTTGCACATTTAGTTCACCCTACATGTGTGATACGATGACAATGTGCTTCTGTGTTCTCTTGTTATGTGGTACTACAATACCACTTCCTTTATAGGGTTCATGTGGGGAAAGCTGTTAGTATTTTCTCCATGGGAATACATGTTGGAATACATGTTGAGTGATGTAGACTTGTTGAATAACCAGTGTTTGCAACCTGTTTCAGTGGAGGATGGGTAATATTTCTGTGTGTTATAGAAATGCTAACTTTTAAGCAAACTGAACAAGTGTGAGCCCTAGGTGGGCTCCCTACAGAAGATGTAATCTGATTAAAGATGTTGCCGGTGGATTCTTCATCTGACTTGGACATCCTAAACTAGATTTTAGTGCCTTATGGCCTGGCTCAACAGGTAAACCCAGTTGTATCTTAATTCTTCTAGAAAAATGAAGGAATCCACCAGCTGGTAACTCTGGTTATTCAGCAATGAACTGCTGTATCTCAAAGCCTATCTCGTGTATGTGCCATGCTTGTGTTGCCTAAACCAAGTTTTGGATTTCTAAATTGTTACAATAAAATCTAATTCCTGTATGCAAGAAGTGAACATTCTGATCCCATTAAATGGGGTGGATCACAAGAAGGTTGTTGTTTTCAAATTTGGTGCTTAGATAAAGTGGATATGAGAACACCATCACTCGTATATGCTTCTTTCACAGACTGTGTAAGGTTCAAGACCTGAAAAAATGGCATTGGCAGCAATTGATCCACAGCAGGTATGTCTGAGTTAGTCCCATATTTTTTTTGTCTAGATCAGAAAAATAGGAGTCAGCTAACCCCTTTCTCTTTTAAACAGAATATTGTATTGAGGGTTGTCAACCTTCCTTTGGTGAGCTCCACCTATGATATGGTCTCTACAGCTTACATCACCACTAAGGATAACCATCCTTATTTGAAGTCAGTATGTGAGGTAGCAGAGAAAGGAGTGAAGACAATTACATCGGTAGCTGTGACAAGTGCTATGCCTATCATCCAGAAGCTGGAACCGCAAAGTAAGGCAAAGATGAAGCTGTTGATAACTTCAGTTCAGCTGATTGTTTTATATATCCAGATGCACTTATACTTTAACATGGTCATGCAGGTCTGGAGTGCTGTCTCGGGTAGCTGACTAAACCTGTTGCCTGGTCTAAGTAACTGACTATAGATGGGTATGACTTAAAAAAAAACAGTGCAGAGCGAAAGCAGATTCCATCTTTTGTAGTACTAAACTGATTGACTCCTTTTGATACGCAGGATGATTAAGTAATCTCTTGCTCAACACCTTTCTTGCCTTTCACCTGGTTTCAAATGCTACTGTTTCACTTCCTCACACTGAGGACTGGTTACTTTGGAAACTGTGTCGCAAGGCTGTCCTGAGAGCCTGGTTTCATGATATGGCAATGGGCAGGGTGTTTCAGCTTTTTCTAATAGTTGCTTGTAAATTATCGAATGGATTTTCTCTTCCTACAAGTGATTTTTTTTTTCTGGCACTGTAAATCTGCCTTGTTCTTGGGCTTTGTTGCCTCAAATCTCACTGAAGGGGGAAGGAAACTACTTTTAAGAGTGTTGCATGAGTTCTGTTTCAAGAGGAATATTCAATTTGAGTTATTTATACCAGGGGAAAAAATAATTAAAGCCAACTCTTGTAATTTCTTTTATAGTTGTAGTTGCCAACAACTATGCATGTATAGGTCTAGACAAAATTGAAGAGAGGCTGCCTATACTGAATCAACCCACTGATAAGGTAAGTTCTTTCCATGTAAATTTGCTAAGGTGAAGAATCATACACCCTTCTTTTTTGTTATCACTGAAAACCAGGGAGACAGATTTCAAAAAGCCATGCCTGAATCTCAGCTTTAAAGCAATGAGGAAGTCAAAGGTGTAGCTGTCGAACTGTTTGATGCCTTTGTGAGGCCATTAAGCATTTTTTACTTTAAATTTTCCCGTCGTTTGACACCACTGTCTATAGGTGCAGTTCACTGGTGGGTGTCATTTTTTTACACTCAAGTCTTTGTCTCTTTCCTGCTCAGTGTGAATAAAATAGTGATTGGATTACAATCCCTGAAGTGTTTTGAGCTGAAGGCTGCATGGCAGTCATATCTTGTTGTGTCTTGTACATATGTTTTCAGGACATATGTTTTCAGGGCAGAATTTCTCCTAGATAACCTATACTTTTACTACCTTTAGCATAAATTTATTATTTCCTGGATTATGTAGCTCTCACCAATAAATATTTTTAGTGAATCAATGTATTTCCTACGGCAGGTTGTTGCCAATGCCAAGGATGTAGTTGTTGGAGCCAGAGAAGCTGTAACAACCACTGTGACTGGTGCCAAGGAATCTGTTGCTCACACAATCACTGGAGTTGTGGGCAAGACTAAAGAAGCAATGCAAGACAGCTTAGAAATGACAAAGTCAGTTGTCAATGGGAGCATTAACACTGTCCTGAGAAGTCGTGTGGTGCAAATGGTGAGCAGTGGAGTGGACAGTGCTCTCACTAAATCAGAGACCCTTGTAGACCAGTATTTCCCACTTACAGAAGCAGAACTAGGTAAGACCAATTGAAGCTTTTATTTTGTTGGAATGTTTGTATTAGCGAGAAGGAAGCAATCATCCATTTGTTGCTTATGTATAGTGGGGAGGGAGCATGTGCTTCCTAAGCCGCCTTTTGCCTTTCTGGGTGTAATGACATCTTCACAGGGGAAACATAATGAAAGTAAGGATTTCCATGTAGGGTGATCTATCTTGTTGCTAAAGGACTACTCAGCAACTTCAGTATTCAGCTGTTACGACACAGATAAAATTGTCTCAGACCTCTTTAAGTTTTCCTCCAGTGATCAATTTGCTTCCTTTCAACATATGTAGAGAAAGAAGCTGCAAATGTTGAAGGTTTTGAAGTTGGAGTTCAAAAGCCAAGCTACTATGTTAGATTAGGATCTCTGTCTTCAAAACTCCGCACACGTGCCTACCAACAAGCCTTAAACAAAGTTAAAGATGCTAAACAGAAAAGCCAGGAAACAATCTCTCAGCTCCACCACACTGTTAGTCTGGTAAGTTTTGAGCTTTCACTTGATGTATAAAAAGCAAATTTTGGCATAGTTTTAGAGTGAAGAAAACAGCCGAAAGAGTAATAGGAAGACTGGAATTGCTGCCTCACACTAAATGCATTTTCTAAATACAAAGCATTTGCCATTAAGAGATTTTCATCACCATTCAGGAGATGTCCTAAATCAGGCTGAGCTGCGATTGTGCAGCTGCTTGTAACTGTAAGCACCGCAGAAATAAAAGTGACATATTTAAAATTGTATTCATGTTTTGTAGTTCTGGGTTTGACACTTGATTCAGTGACAAGTGTTTTGCAATTTAGACAGACTTCAGTTCTTTAGGTCCTTTTTGTTAAAAAAATGTCAGATTCCTTTGGGGCTTGCTGCTCTTGCTGGTTCTGTCTCTGAGCATTTCTGGGTACTTCAGTAGTCTTATCCTAACAATGTACCTTTATGTACAGGACAAACTGCACATAAAGAGTCATGGCCACCTGTACACTTTCAATTCCTTCTGTAGGATGCCAGCGGGGGAGGGAGAAATTGTTGAGGCAGAGGGGAACACTATGTAATGTCTCAAAACTGCTTCCAGTGTTCAGTTCTTTGAAGAGAAGAAACACATTCTTATACTCCCAAAGTCCTTTATCCTGAACTTCTGATGTATTTAAAAAGAAGATTATAAAACAGTCAAGGTAGAGTAGCCCTAAAGGAACTATTTGGACTCTTTGCTCTACTTCCTTATTTGGCTGTCTTTCAGATCGAGTATGCCAGAAAGAATGTGAATAGTGCCAATAAGAAACTTCTTGGTGCTCAGGAAAAGCTTTATCAATCCTGGGTAGAATGGAAGAAAAATACAGGCCAAAATGACGGTGGTGAACTGCGTAGTGCTGAGGTAAATAGATGTAAATGTACACTAGATATAAATGGATTGTATACTGTGAAGGTAATGGAAAACTAACAGTCCCTGAAGTGTGCATCAGAGAAGCTTATGTGCAAACATGAAATCGGGATGCTGAAGCTCAGGGCAGTTGACTAATGAAAAGTAGGGGACCTAAGCTCTTAAATGAGCCTACTTCCTGCAAACATTCTAGGGTTCATTCTCCTCTCATGAGAATGCTCATCCTGTTTGGTATGTGAACCTGTGTTGAGATGTCCACATGTAAATCAGCTAGAACTCACTTATCTGATGTGCCCAGACCAGAAATAACAATTTGTCAGCATAAAGCAGTCTTAGACACAAACTCAAGTAGTCCTACATATAGCTTTAAACAGTGGTTCGTTGATTAGAATATGCTTACCTGCTGTGACTTGTTATCCGGAGCTGAAACAAGAGTCTGCTTGTCTGTCACTAGGCAGAAGCCATCAATGTTTCTGTTCACAAAGTACTTGAGTGCTGAAGAGATATCAAATACTTATAAGTCTCTGACTCTTCAGACTTAACGCCCATTTTATTACCTGCTATAGCTTTATTTCACTTATATCCCCTTTACTTTGCTTCTTCATGTATCTTGAGCAACATAAAGTTGCTACAGTCATAAAAAGACACTAATATGCTGTTATACTTTTTCTTTCTAGTACATTGAGTCAAGAACTCTAGCTATTGCACAGAGCCTCACTCAGCAACTTCAGACCACTTGCCTCACACTGGTCTCAAGCCTACAGGGGCTGCCACAGAATGTGCAGGATCAGGTTTACAGTGTTGGGTCAATGGCAGGTGATGTCTACCAGAGCTTTCGGTCTGCATCCTCCTTCCAAGAATTATCAGACAGCTTTCTTACAGCTAGTAAAGGACAGCTGAAGAAAATGAAGGAGTCTCTGGATGATGTGATGGATTATCTTGTTAACAACACGCCTCTCAACTGGCTGGTAGGTCCCTTTTACCCACAATTGCCTGGCATTCAGCACGCTGAGAGCAAAGGTGAAAGGGAGAAAAATTCCAGCCAGAAAGACAAACAGCCTGAACACACTACTGAATAAACTGCATAGCATGCATGTACTCTGCTGACTGACAAAGCGAGTGACCTTACCAAGTGTAGCTGTCAAAAAAGCCTTGGTGAAAAATCCATAAATATAGGAGTAGGGGAATCTACAGAGACAGGACACTCTTACATATAAGCTGTGTATTGTCCTGTGTAGCCACTCTAAAAACTCAAACTGTCTCAAGTGCCTGAGTATTGTCAGCTTACAGTTGTCAAGATGCCTTATTTGTCTGTCGAGAAACCTCACTATGCTTATCAGTGGTATTAATACCATTAGTATAAATGAAACCTACCCTAGCTAAAAGCTTTTGTTTTGTTCTTTGATCTCTACCAGAAGGCTATAAAAGCCTTAATACTGTGAAATGCATTTAAAAGCCTTGCAGTCTAGCTAGATATGCTTTCAGTCTATGTTTGCTGCAGATCACACTTTTGATAATTATGGATCTGACTGTCTCAGACTCTATTGCTACACAATTCATGACAAAAGTTCTGTGAGCGCAGGATGCCAAAGCTGAAAGTGGGGTTTCTGAACAAGTTGGCTGGATTTAAATGCTGTGACAGTGTTAACATTAAAATAAACTTAACTATTGTTTAACACAGTAACTTGACCACAGAATCATAGAATATGTCAAGGTGGAAGGGACCCATAAGCATCAGCAAGTCCAGCTCCCTGCTCCTCGCAGGATTACCTAAAACTAAACCATATGATTAAGAGTGTCGTCCAGATGCTCTTTGAACGTTTCCTTGGGTACTCTGCTCCAGTGGTGGACCAAATAATTATCAATACATTTTTTTCATATGCAGTATAAAGGTATTCATTCATGCTGTTTGTACCCAGATGCCTGCTGTTGTATGTGTGTGTTTTTTATAGGCATCCTTTTGTAATTCATGTTGTATGTTAGTAATAAATGCTTTAGTAGCCAAAGTCTGTCTCCATTTCAGTGGTGTTTTAAAACAGAGTAACTTGCTCTTCTGTGACTCCTTCAAACCAGGTCTAGCAGAAAGCAAGCTTGACGTGCAAATGAGGTAGATGTGCATTGAAAATGTGTTTGTGTATCTATAGATAGATAAGGTTTGCTGCAGCATTTCCTTCCTCCCTTAGAGTCTGTGTGCATCCCTCCACTGAATCTTAGCTTTACTGCTGCTTTTTTTGGTCCTTGCTGTTGTCCACCTTTAATGATGATCTAAGCTGTGAGCTACTGGATGTTTTAATATTGAAAAAAGAAGGATATGCACAAAAGAACCCTCTCCTCCCTTCACAGTAGGTGTTCGGTGTGCATGAAACTGCTAGCTGTCTGTTGGCTACCTATAAACAGTGTATACTTCTCACCTGCAACACCAGTTTAAACTTGTTTAACTTTATCTAACCTCCTTTGAACTTGAGTGACAAATGTACATTAACCCTCAGCTACTTAGGTACAATTTTTCCTCAGTAAATACTGTGAATCCCTCCACTGGAAAAGAATTATTGTCACTAGGAAATAAGCTTTCTTGGTTTGGGGCTCTCCAGGTAAGTTGTATCTGTGTTCCTAGTGCATACCCTGTACACCTTTTGAGTTGCAATCATTTAGCGTAGCAATGCTGGCCACCATTTTCAAAGAGGTCACCAAATAGTGTAAAGCAAATGGAGTTCAAAGGAAGCTTATCACATAGTGGCACATTGCTGCATGGAACAATACCTCCATCTGGCACAAATTACCTGTTATCTAGCCATCTACTGTGAGAGGGATTGCTTAGCTGTTAAGTCAGGTTTGGCCTAGAAGTGTGAGGAAGACTTTTTAAGCACAATATTAAACAAATTGTAACAACATAATTAAAGAAGTGTTATCTATAATCCTCCCTGCTTTAAATATTTACTTTATATAGGGGAGCTGTTTAGCATAAAATTAACATGAGAGGATGAGATATTCTTCTCCAATTAGTGCCTGAGTTAAGACTTCTGGATTGCTTTCAGCAAATAACTTCTTTTAAAGTTTGCTTTAACTATTGCATGAGCCAGCCAGAGACTATCCTTCTTTATCTCCATCCACTGTTGTAGATGTGTTCAGCAACAGAATGGAACTAATTAGGTCTGGGAGCAGCTGGATGTTTAAAGAAGGGGATTCCCATTCTTCTATACATTTTAAAATCTAAGTGCTCTGGGACTTCATCTTGAGGTGATCAATCAAATAAAATACTGAAACTTTTCACTGTTTTTTTTTTAAGGATTGAGAAATAAACAGCATCATCTGCTATTAGTGAACAAGCAGTACATCTCTCTATTCAACCTTAAGTTGTGCTACTGGTTCGTACCATTACATGGCTGTCCAGCTTTACTAAGCCTCAGCAAGCAGTTGAAATAGAAAGCAAGGGAAACTGATACCAGCCTAGACCTTCAAAGCACTTCTCCCTCACCATGCACTATTAGGTTGCTTCTGTGTGAAGTTCATTGACTTCTGACAGCTGACCTACAACTGGTGGCTGCAAACAGCAGTGCCTGGTTAAATGCTGGGCTTATAGCCTGTTAGACTGAAATGCTCTGTGTAGGTTTCTGTGCTGTGCTATTGTGATAAGTGGTTGTTTTGTTTGATGCTGCCCAGCCACCGAGTGCTTTAAGTTTTATCCACCCCCCATTCCCCAAATAGAATTAGGAACCCTTCCCTAGTGGACGAAAGTACTGACTAACAGCAAATAAGTATATTCTTGATTTGTTATATAGAATAAAATTCTCTGGATTGAGATTATTATACTCTGCTAATACAGACGGCACTGAATGTTTAAATTGAATTGCAGCTGGAGCTTGTGTGGGTATCTTCTTGTAGGTAATTTAGCATAGCATATCCCCACACTCTAACTGCAGCTGTACAGACAGAACTTATTATCTGTAGTGCAGCAAGAGAGAGCAACTATTAAAATGCCCACTGGAGGCAAGAATGATGCAGACACCTTCCAAAGTCATCTTTCTCTTTTTGCCGCTGTTGTTTTTGACTGAAGCTGAGGTGCTTCCTCTCAAATAAAGGAGGGAAACCAGAGCAGAGTTTGCTCATGAATTTTCTTGCCATCTTACCTGTTTCTCTGTAATTGCATGTGTCAAACAATTCAAGTGCACTGCACAGAAACTTGCTTGCTCTTAGTCCAAAATCACTTTTGAGGATATAGCTTGAGCTAGAAAGTTGTGAAGTTTCTCTGAGCTGTGAAGTTACCTTCTAAAAAAGGTAAGACCATATGTGTTGAAAATGATAGGAAATAGGTTTAACTATTTGCAGCAAGGCAGATAAACTAGATGAAATGGAAGCCTGTCAAAGGCTGATAGCCATACATAACCTGGGAAGATAAAGGTTAAAATAGTAACATAATTACCTAGGCTATTTAGCATTTATTTAGAATTCAGATACTGTTTCTCTTTAAGAGATCACTCAAAAATTGTTCATGCCAATTGACACTTCGTCTTTTTAGGTGAATCAACAGAGAACTATTATTCTTTCATTGCAAATAATCCTTTTCTACAAGAGCTCTAAATATAAGCATTTGTAAATAACTCCATATGGTATGCAAGCTTTGCAAACGTCATATTTATAGCATTGGCCAAAGCCAAATTACAAGATTTATGTAAGAACTGGAGTTGCAGCTGGTTTGCCTCAAACTAAAGAAAGGTGGAAAACTTTTGAAATGTCATCTATTCTTCAAGATTAATTTTTTTGCATTAATATTTTCTGGAATTCAAGTTAGAATAATATTTTATAGCTAATAAAATAGGTGAAAGGATTTGGGAACAATTGATGAATTATTTTTGTTATTTAAAAAAAAAAGCATAACTACCAAGGAGAAACTTATTTAAACCATCTAATTAAAAAGAGGAAACAGAACTAAACATTTTAAGCATGATCTGTTAGTAATTTGCACGATCAGAAAGTTTTACATGCAACAACTTGCTGGAGGTATTGCATAGTGTTTTGTTAAATTTATTTGTGTTAGTATTAAGGTGGCAATTTCACTTCTTTTGGATAATACAGTCTCTGATGACTAAAAATAGGCGCTTTGTTTTGAAAATGCACAAAACCAGAGCGAACTGTGGCTCAGTTCTGAAAACATATTTAGCAAGAAAACATTGATCAAAGTTGTTAGTATTGACATTAATGTTTGTATATGAAGACAGCAAAACACTGAAGTATGTTCTGTACTATTCCATGTAAGGTTTTTGCAAGTTTTGCACTTTTCTATGTAAATGATTTAACTGCATCTTGTGGAGAAATAGCATGAAGAAGGGTTGTATCTTATGCTTCTTGCAAGAATTGATAGAAAGTTGAAACAAAGCAGTAAGTCAACTGTGAAAAGTGGTATGGAAGTGAAGGTCCTTTACCTAAGCAATCCCATAATGCTAAGAGCTTTGCATTGATTTAGTTAGACTGGTGCAGATATTAGAATGTGCAATTGTAATACAATTTAGCATGTTCAAAACTGAGATAAATCATACTGACATCCACTCTGTTTTACTCTGATGCTGACATACACTTCAATTTGAAATTCTTTCATGGCTGTGAAAATCTTACTGGTACATTAAAGGAGTCAGGTGCTTTTACTGCATGCATTAAGGAGATGAGGAAAGCGCAAACTTAAATTTCAGTGATTATTCTGTTATCAGTAAGAACAACGCGGATATAAGTAAAAGCCTCTTAAATGTAGGATATAGTGAAAATTTTCACTGATCAGACACAGGTGGTTATGTGTCCTGCTCAGCGTAAATAAAGAATAAACCAACTAATTTAAACAATTCCTTCAGGCACATTTTTAAAGGGTTTTGTATATGGACTACTTAGCCTTAGTCTTGTTAAGATACCCTGATTTATACTACAGTATGGAATACAGGGTCATATACTGATAGTGGGAAAACTTGTTGATTTCTCTAAGTTGAGTAATTAGAGTTTTAGGTAAATTGCCATAAGCAGAAAGATGCGAGATAATTGTTCCTGGTAGAAAGATGTGTTTCCCTCATTCTTAGTGCCTTTTGATTTTGATTTTATTGAGGCAAAAATTACAGATCTCATTTTGATCAAGTTTAGGTTGTCAACAGTAGTGCCTGAAAAGTCACACACTGCTTAAGTTCTTCTAAAACTCAGTTTTAATTAATAATTAATATTTCTAAGTCCCTGGTGCCCTATGACTTACCAACTCCGTAAGAAACTGAGTGATTCGCATGCAGTGATTCCGTGCTGTGTACAGCCTGGTAGCTGAAACAGTAATCCCCTTATAATTTGACATATTCTCTGCCCTTCTCACATGTCTTCAAAGCAGGCACAGCATAGCTTTTTTCTTGCCTACTGTCTTTCATAAAAGTAAGTCATAAGGTGTTTTGCAGTTAGGGAATGGATTAAAACTGCTTCTCCAGTCAGCACTGAGATCAAGTTACAGAAATGCATAGAAACCTGCAAATTGTTGCTGCTTTGAACATGCAGAACCAAAGTCCTTTCAGCATGCAACAGTTGTTATTTGCTGAAACTGTATCTGGCTCCAAGTATGTCTCATCACCAACATTAAAACTAACTACTAATCAAACTACAGATGTAAGCATTTTTCACTTGATGTAAAAAACTTACGGTTATGAGTAAATTGCTTAATTATATCCCCTTTTTCAGAAGTGCCTGAGTAATCTAAGTCTTACTAAGGGGACTTAAGGGTTGGGACTTAAGCTCCTAAGTGTCTTAGCCAACATTTTTAGAAGTCTGTAACATCCATGTATCCACTAATGTCTCTGGCAATTCTGAAACCTGGTGCTGCTTAACAGTACAGAATACTACACATGTAGTTAAAACAGAGACAAAAGTGAGATTGCAGTTCCAAGTATTTGTTTCCTCAGGAAAGGTTTAATTCAGTAGGCAGGCAGGGTAGTACAGAGCAATCCGTATCAATCTCCTCAGGGCAGATTACTGAATATAGTCCATTGCCTTTATGGAAAGAAGAAAGGCAAAATAATTTTATAAACCTCCTTTCTTAATTTTCCAGTCACCACTTTTACCAGTTTCACCAAATTCAGTCCACTGAGTTCAGCTCTATTCCATCTCTAATGTAAGGGTCAAAACCGCACAGCTACCCCCAAAATACCAGGCAGTGGAAGGATTTAGGAGAATTTATTTTCAGAGTCAAGAACACTTAACATATCAGCACAAAACTGCACCAGGCCTAGGAAAAGATATGCCTGCTGTTCTCGGGACTTTTATCGTCTCAGGCCCTACCGGGCTTCAAACATGTCCGTAAGAACTTATCTTTTCTCATGCCAGGGAGAGCTTCTCTGGAATGCAAGAAGAGAAAATATCTAAAACTGTCTCTGGCCAAAGAGGAAAGCTTTCTTAAGTGAAAATCCCTAATCTCCTCACAGTAAAATCTTCCAGAAGGGCCTTCTACACTTACATCTACTATAAAATCCTGTTTTCTAAGCAACTGATCTGCATCTTGCAGTGTTTGGTCTGTCTTAATGCTATGTGTTTCATATGTGACTGAGCATATTTTACTCTGTATTCAGTATATTGGGTCTGATTTCTAGAGATGCTATGCATCTTTGTGTCATGACTTCAGAGAGGAGTACTGCACAAATTTGTTTAGTTTTACTTTTAAATTGATTGAAATTTCATTCCAACACAGGTTCCAGATTTCACTATTACAGACCTGTCTTCAGAGTCAGATGATATCCCAGACATTTTGGATTTGGATGAAGAGGATCAACAAGACTTTTCACGCACAAATGGCCCTTACACTACAGGGCAAAGAGCTGAATAGAGAAGGATAAAAATGTATTTTGATACAATGTACCTTTGCCATGTTTAATTTAGATTTCTCCTTTTTAAAGGTGAACCTGCCTAGTTTAGGGATTATGGGGATATTTTTTTAAAAATCACTACCGTTTCATTTAGCTGCATCAAAAATCTGGGTTTTTTTTCTACATAAGGAATGCACACTACATTAATTCATTAGCATGGGTGTCAAGCTCCCATTCTATAAGCCAGGTATAGCCTAACCAGTGTATCCAACTGATCTGATCTTTGTTAATGATTTGTTCTCCTGCTGGTAGCAGCCATGAGAACACCCCAGTGCTTTGCATAAAGGGCTGCCAACAAAAGGAGTTGATGAGGATTTGCCCACAAAATTTCCCCTTTCAGTCTACGTGAAAAGCAGTTCTGCATCTACCTCTTTGCTGCTGGAAGGGGTAAGAGACTTTGTCTATCTCAGATTTTCTCAAGTTCTTTTTGTTAGGCTCTGCACCTACAGAGCTTAGAAGCTTAGAGCTTTCCTTTGGCAAGAGTGCTTTATGCACAGAAGGACTCCCTTTCTCTCCACATACCTTCTGTGTGCAAATATTTTGGCCATTGTGATGCTATCAGTTGTGGCTGAACCCTAAGACTAGAACAGGGTAAATGCTTAAAAATTAAAGTTTTCCAGGAATAAGGGTAGCAGTTAGCAAAGGTAAGAGACTGTAAGAAGTGAGGGAAAATGGAGGACAAAGAGACACAGATGTGGGACAAAAGAAAATGAAAAAAAAAAAAGAGGGAACTGAACGTGAGGATACTTCTGGTAACAGTGTGGGGTTTTTTTTCTGTTTAAATAAAATGTCAGTTATTTTTTGAGGTATGTTGAGGCCGCGTTTGCTCGCACACAGTAAGTTCTGTAGGAGTTGGGGAGAGTGAGAACGGGGCTGAAGGCGGGCTTGTTAACATTTGTTTTTAAGGACCAGATCGAGCTGCTCCGCCAGGGCGATGCAGCCCGTCGGGAGCCGTGTTACGGCGCTGATCCGTCCAGCGCCGCTCGCACCGCATCGCCCTACTGCGCGGCACCCTGGGAGACTCTGCTTGTGAGCACTTGCAAGTCTAGTCACTGAAATGCCTTGGAATAAAAGTTTGAACCGCACAGCCTGCTTGCCAGTGTGGGGTTGTTTTTTTTTTTCAGTTTGTTTGTTTGTTCCGTGCTAAATTTCGCCGTCCGATCACAAACCCATTTCAACGGGAAGGGCCCACTGGCGGATTCCTCGGCGCCCGGACTACACCTCCCGTGAGGCAGCGCGGCCGCCCCGCCTCGCTTTGGGGAGAGCGGTCTCGCGAGGGTGGGGGTGTGGCGCGGGCGAGCGGATACGGGGCTGTTCTTGGCGGGCTGCGGCGCGAGACGCGGGTGCCCGCGCGGTTCGAGCGCCCGGGGCAGCCATGGCCGCCATCTGGGAGAAGAATCACTTCTGGCTCTACTTGCTGGCCCTGGGCTTCGACCCGGACGAATGCCCCGAGGACGTGAACGTGGGACGGTCAGTGCGAGGGAGCGCCGGGGAAGGGCTAGGCGGGGGCGGGGGGGAGGGCAGCTCTTTCACCCGGGAGCCCTCGGCTGGAGCGGGGCGGGGGCGTTTCGCCGTAGCCACCGGGGATCCCGGTGCCCCTGGCAATATGTAACGCAGAGTAAAAGCCCGCAGTGCCACTGCGGTCCGTGTTACCTCTGTCCGAAGAAATGAACCCCAGGAATGATAAGAGCTGCTCCTCCGCACAGTCCCGTAGGGAAGGCGAGGCGAGCGGCTCCGTAGCGCGTTTTCAAAACTGGCCTTGAAAGACAACGCTCTCACTGGAATTATGTCATAGAATAATAGCACGTCAAGGAGTTGGAAGATCACCCCCTCCCTCACGGACGGGGGGACACCTCCCAGTAGACCAGGTTGTTCAAGGCTTGAACACCGCCGGGGATGGGGCATCCACAGCCTCCCTGGGCCACCTGCTCCTGTGCCTCACCACCCACACAATAAAGAATTTCTTTCTAATATTGTACCTACCTTTCCTCTCTTTCAAGTTTTACGCATTACTCCTTGTCCTGCCACTGCAGTTCCTTATGAAGAGTCCCTCTCTGGCTTCCCCATAGGACCTCTCCAGATACTGGAAGGTTGCTGGGAGGTCTCCACAGAACCTCCTCTTCTCCAGGCTGAACAGCCCAACTCTCTCTGCTTTCATAGGGGAAGTGCTCCAGTTCCCTTATCAATTTCATGGCCCTAGTCTGGACTTGTTCCAGCAGTTCCGTGTCCTTCTTGTGTTGGGGGCAGCAGAATTGAATGCAGTACTCCAGATGGAGTCTCAGAAGAGCAAAGGGGGAGAATCACCTCCTTCGACTTGCTGGCCATGCTTTTGATGCAGCCCTGGATTTCACCTGTGTTAAATAGGCTGGACGATGTATACTTTTACACACAAGTAACAAAGTATTCAATGTATAATTTGTAATGCTTTAATATAACCTAATGTTTTGTAATCTTTAGTGGCCAGTAAAAATGCTCTATTAATTTGTCACCATAACTACTTGTGATGGGGCTGTTTATTTGTGTATTAGGAACATGTTTGATAAACCAAACCCCAAAGCGTTTGCTGTTGTTGCCCTCTTCTTGTTTACTAAGCTGGATAAGGACCGCGCACAAGAAACTTTTCGGTAAGTGTTTGGCTTGTGAGGTTATTTACTGCTCTACCCTTAATTAAGAATATGTTTATACAGTTGCTGGAGGGAGGGAAGTGGTCACTTGGGGAATACTGTGGAAGAAGAGCATACAGTCAGAATATTTGTTTCCTTTTCATCACTACTCTGTATCACAACTTTGGCATAATTAAAGTTGTGTCTGATAGTATCTATAGCTTGGTGACTTTGATATAAACTTAATAGCTGCAAAGTAATCTATCTTTTCCATTCATCTTGCCGACCAAACAGAGAGTAACATTTCCCATTTATGAATTGCTGCCAGGATCTTCAGCATGGGAAGAACCCTATGTTCATTAAATGGTTTTCCTCTTATAGCTGAGCTGTTTTAGCTTATGCATCTGAAGACATGGCAGGAGGAAGACTAGTGATATGGAAATGGTCAGAGTTATGACCCCTTTTTTGTTCTTCTTCCCTTATCCTAAGTTAGAAAGAGCTGCAGACAAATCTGTCTCTGAAAGAGTCTGTAGTTAACTTATGGAAAGAAAACATTGTCATTTAACAAACTTTTAGCTATTCTTGGTCTAGGATATATGTCCCTCATTTGCTGGCTCCTCCAGTAGGCATAAAAAGAAATCTTTGTCTTAGTCTTGTTTTTATAATGGTAAATTAGGTATCTGGATATTTGAACATGTTTTGAATTTTTTTTCTTTTTTTTCCCTCATCTTTTTTAAATGGAAAGAAATTATGTGTTGGGAATGGATGCCGATCTTCAATTTAGGAAGCACTGCTGTGACTGGCTAAGAGAAATTTCAGTAAGTATCATGAAGAGTGGAAGTTGATGCTGTACTGGTTTCTGTGACCTCATTTTTTTTTTAGAAAACTCCTTTAAATCAGAGTTTTAAATAAGGACTTTTATCAAAGAATTCAGTTTTACCATGTGTATTCTTTCACATAGTTTATTTTGGCCCTCTTTGAAGAAATGATTGTGGCATTGTGGAATTTAGATGACAGGGACCTAATCTTAGGTCTTAAAACTGCTGTGGCTTGCTTCTGGGTAATGGTATTTAATTAAACATAAGTCTAGAGAGTTCCTTAGCTCTGGGTGAGAATAACTTCCTTCAGTTTGAGAGGTGTTTGTTTAAGTTGCCTTAAGTTGCCTGTGTTTATTATTGTGAAAGCTGTTTCACATGCATGAAAAACTTTAATATTAGTCTTTTCTTGTATATAGGAAAAGGGACTAAAATTTAAGGCAAGCTTTTTAAAAAGATAAATCAAAATTGATTGCTTCAGATATCATTGGTTATTATGTTACCTTGTTATGCTGCCTTTGTTTTAATAATTGTTCTAGAAATGACATCTTGACATCTTTATATACTGCAAAACTTTCGATTTTTTAGTAATAATGGACAAAGTGTAAGCCAACAATGCAGTATCTTTGAATATGGTAAAACTGCATTAATTAATTACTTAAGTGGAAAATACGAAAGAAAACTTTAATGTGTTTTCAAAGATAGGGATTACCAATTAGGAGGGCAGCGATTTCTCACATTTATCCAACACTAATTTCAGTCTTTGCATTGAAGCTGTCTTGTGTACAGAGCTAGGGGTGGTGGTAGGAATTTTGAAAAAAGCTTTGTTCTCTTCTGCTGACTAGAGAAAGTGTCAGCTGCGGTAGCAAAGTCATTTAGCTTTGCATCAAGCTTGCTAGCAAGTAGTCTGTAGTGTTTTGGTACTCAGCTACGTGTTTGATAGCTGTTGTTTATGCTTTATTTCTTAGATTACGTCTGTGTTTAAAACAATTTAACTTTTCTAGAGTCAAGGGAAAATCGGTCTTCCAAAGATTACACCTTCATCACTTCTTTCTCCTGCTGGTGCTAAATTTGTTCGCTTCGTCTACTGGTTTGCAAGATATGTAATGATTGAGGACATGAAAAAGTTCTCTGCAGGTAAGTTGTAATGGAACAATAAAAATGCTTTGTTTGTTATGTTTGTACATCTGTCAGGTCTTTAATGTATGACAAGAGCTGTAAGTAGTTCTGAGTTGGCTGCTCAGTTCAGTCTTTCACAGTGTCCTGTGCACTTGTATAGAGCTACTGCTGATAGAACAATGCTAATTGTTTTGCTCTCTGTTGCTTTATGGGTCTTGTTCCAAGGCTCATCTATGCAATGCTCTACACCATTGGCTACACAAGCAGTGATTTGGTCCAAAAGTATTGGCTCACTATATCATATTCTTCCTCAGAACTTGATGAATTCTGAAGCATCAGAACTGTCTGTTCTAGGCATCTTGTATTGTTTTGATAACCTAAAGAAAAAAGAAAGAGAGTGAGGGATTCAAGATATATACAACAGAAAAAAAATGGCAAAAAAGGCAGTACATTGCATGCTCTATTTCAGTCCAGGTAAAATGGGCATCTTGATTTGTGATCATTTCAGTTGAAACTAGGTAGATTAGGAAGCTATCCATTTGCTAAAAGTGAATGATGTCATCCAAACATTAACTTGTGTTTAGGCACTTGTATACCTTTTGCTGAAGCTGTAATGTTGAGACCTGAGGACATGTACATTGCAAAAGCAAGACATAGAGTTGGATACAATAAAATGCTGCAAATTCTTCAAAAGGAAGACATTGTTATTCAAGAATATGGGAAAAAAGCACAGTAAGTAATGCATTTAAAGAAATTGAGTCTTTTCATAAAAGCTGACTTATGCGTGTGTGTTTTTGAAGGGATTTGAGGAGGCTACATCTGCTTTACCTCATGAGTTCTCCCATATTTTCCCCCTTTACGTCTTTTAATTGACAGTTCTACTGTTTGTAGATCTTTTGTGAAGCATAGTAGTCTAAAGAAATTAGTTCTTCATTTAGGAGATGCTGTATTTTGGAAGATATGATTAGTAGGGCATTAAAATGATCAGGGAATTCTGCATGTATAGCACACTATGATTTCTTAACTTTTGAAGGGTCATATATTTAAAATATAACTGTCTCAGGATGAAACGTTTGGCTTTGCTTAGTAATTGTGAGACACATTTTGTTTACAGGAACCTTAATTATTTCACCAAAAGTATGCTATTCGTTACTCTTTTTTATGGAAGACCTGGAACTTTCTGTGCAGGCACAGAGTTACGTATCAATGGAATTTAAAGGATTGGTGTGGGATAGTTTGTGACTGGAGCACTGTCATGGGCAGTTGTGAGCTGTTCAGTTAATGGCAGCAAAGGGCGATGAGTTGCACTATAGGTAAAAGAGCAGTGACAGTGCATGTAGCATAGCTCCATACAAAAGGACTAATCAGGTTTCATGGCTTTGGATCAAGATCTGAGGGTTTAGCATCCAGGGAGACCTCATGGTGGATGTCAGCTGGCCTTGATTCTTACAGACAACTTCAGCTCACCCTGGTATTTGCTGAGAAAGCATTTCAGTGATGCATTAGCAATGTGGGAAGTGGGAGTGCCTAGAGGATGACTTTGTAATGCAATCACAGTGTTCCATATAGGATTGGTGCTCTTTTGAACTCACTGCATATAAGTAAGAGAAACTTCTCTGGAGACATTACAGGACTTTTATGGTCACTGTAGCTAAGACTGTAGAACTTAAGATCCTAAGGAATGTGAGGAAATTGAGTGGAAAACTAATAACAATGGATTTATAATTTGAGTGAATTTTCACTAGCCCAGGAAACTGCTAGGAGGCATCTTGTGGAAAGCAGAAAGGCTCAAGAGTGATATTTTCAGAGATCCTTGATGAAGCTTACGTGTGGTCCATCACCTTAAGTGGAAAAAGAAGCAGGGGTAACAAAGAACCAACCAGATTAGGGCAGTGAGCCTGTGATAGAGTTCACAAACCAGAGTAGCAGGATATGGAATATAGAAAAGGGAACTGACTCCCAGACATGAATACAGAAGTATTTCTCAGGTGTGCAGTGAGGTACCTATGAGAGTCAAAGTTCACCTAAAGCTTCAAGAACCTGATAAAAGCCTGGAAAAAGAATCATGTAGGTATGTTGTTAGGAAGTGGAAGTATATGGTGGATTTAGGTCTACCTCTGAATGAAATGGTAAGTTTAAAGTTTCACAGGCTAAAATACTGTGTGCTTTGCCTCAGTGTGCATGGCTTAGGTCAGTAGCCCAGCCGCTGTGCCAAGAAGCAATGTTGAAAGAAGCAACGACACACTGATAGTAGAAGAGGGTACAGTGGAGGTTTCACTGCTACCTGATGGAATGCATCGAAGCATGCAGGGATACTTACCTGGCATCATTTCAGAACAGCTAAAGGGGTGAGCCCAAAGGGTGATAGTGCCTCAAAGTCGTAACTGGTGTAGCTGTCCATGAGTGGAGTTCTTCTGTGGCTGATACTGTGTCTTCCTAAGGGATATGAATGACAAGATTGAATGCAAACTGGCCAAACTTGCAGAAGGTGCCAAACTGTGAGGAAAGGAGATACATTGCAATGAGGAGGCATTACACAGAGAGACTTTGCTGTGTTGGTAGACCTGCACAAAAAAAATTGTGTGAGATTTAACAGAGACTAGTGTGAGGTCCTGCACCTGGGATGAAGTAGTTCCCAACAGCAGCACAGGATTGTGGATGATTGTCTGGGGAGTAGCTCTGCTAAGAAGAACCAGAGGTGAGAGTAGTATGAGGCCATAAGCTGAGTATGAGTCAGCAGAGTGCCCTGGTTAGCCAAGGAGATCAGCAGTGTGCTATGCTGTATGGAAAAGAGCACTGGTCAGGGTGTGGTGAGCAATTGTATTGAGCATCACTTGTTTTTCTTGTTTAATTCCTCTCTCTCTTTCTGCTTTACATCTCTGTTGTTACAATATTTTACTTTATTTCAGTTGTTAAACTGTTCTTAGCTCACAAATTTTACCATTTTTCAGATGCTCCCTATCCTGCTGGGGCTGGGGAAGCGGGGAGGGAGTGAGCAGCTGTGTGGTACTTAGTTGCTGGCTGGGGTTGGCAATTCTAATGCCACACCTGGAATACTATGTTGAGTTTTGATTGCCCAATTGAGGGAAGAGTGAAAGGTGGGAGAGATACTAGCAGAGGACCACAGTGTTTAGAGGGTTGGAGAACTTGACACATGAGTAAAAGCTGCAGAAGCTGGGTTTGTTTAGCCTGAAAAAGGCAATGCTCAGGGAGTGTAATCACAGTTTCAGTATCTAAAAGGTAGTTGTAAAGAAGATGGAGGTACTCTCTTAACAAGGATGTACGGTAACAGGCACAAGGTATGTGGGGGAAAACTCTATCTGGATTTAAAAAAAGTCTCATATGAGAACAATTAAACACTGAAAAAGGTTGCACAGAGAAATGGAATCTCCATTCCTGGAAATATTCAAGACTTGGTTTGACAAGACTATGTGTAACATAACTAAAGGCTCTGCTTTCAATGGAAGGCTCAGCAATACAATTTCCAGAGGTCAAACTCTCATGAACTTCTCTGATTTCTATAATTCTGTATCTCCTGTGACCCCACTTGGGAAACATTACTGCTGTTGCATAATGATACCCTTCAAAAATGCAGTTCTCTATAGTTTTTTCATTCTTGACAAGGGATCATAACTGTGAAGATCCTTGCAAATTCAGCATGATTAGGCACCCAGTGTTTCTGAAAATCAGACCACTATGTTTTTACATGCTTAAAAAGTCAATAAAAGCGCTTCAGCAAAAGAACTTAAGTGGTCCAGCTGCTTGTACTCCCATATTCTGTTCTCTGGTCTTGAAACTGAGGTATGTGGTACAATTGATGAATATGTTTGGATGTTTATGTTGATAATGTACATTTCTAGTAACTTCATTATCATTGTTGGGTATAACAGAAACCATTCTATTGAGACAGCTTGGTTGCTTAATTTATATATATCTTAGTGGCTTTCTTGACACTAATTCTACATGAAGTCATGGTAAGGAAGTTTTATTAACCTTTTTTTTTTTTTTAACATTATTCCACAACTGTTTCAATATGCAGATTTTGAAAGAATGAGCAAGATTAGTTAGTGGCTGCAAGTAATTCTGATAAACCTGTAGTAACTGTTAATTTTTTTCCTAGGGTTTTGATTAAAGAAATAGAAGAGACAAAGTCTGAATATGCAGTCATGCAGATACAGTCTTCGAGGTAAGTGTTTTTCCTTGTATGTTAGGATATATAAAATTGTTTACTTGCTCGGTTTTGTGAAATAGGAACTGTAATTTCATTACGGTCTACTTGAACTTTTGTTTTGCATGTGCATATAGGATGAAACAAAATGACCGAAACAAAAGTGACACAGTTGAGAGAATTGAAAAGGTGAGGATTTTGTTTCTGCTGTGGCAGTATATTGTATTTCTTCTAACATTTCTGCAACACTTGCTCTCAGATGCTTTTATTTCCCCTTGTCTACCTCTGATTATGCTGGCCCCTTCATCTGCCTTTACGCTGTTTTGATACTCTGTCATTATAGATATTATGGCAAACATTTTAGCATAGTGTTTTTGTCTTGCCCATTAAGGTCCGCAGTATGTGGACACTTATAATGGAAATGCTTACATCTCTGAAAAAGGATAAGGAAGTTGTGGATTCTGTACTTGAAAATTGTGTGCATCAGTGTATTTTAGATGGAACTGATGTTGTTTTGAGAGTTCCAAGGTTGCTGGCTCACAGAATTCAAAGTGATGAAGTAAGTAGTTTTTGTCCTTCTTGCTAAATTGCTAAACTGCTTTTTTTTTTTAGTCCCCAGGGGTGCAGTTAGATACCTTAAAAAATAAATACTTCATGGATTATAAGAGATGATTGCTAAAGGATGCATAAAATACGTAGTCTGTATGCAAAATGTTAGGATTATAATGCTCTTTTGTATTTGTTACGTTTAATCCATTAACTTTTTTGGTTCAGTAGCTACATTGATAAGTCTGCCTGGTTAGTACTTGACTTTTTTGTTGCTTAGACATTAAAACTAGGTTGACTGGTTTAACTATTGCTTTAACTTTCGCTTTTGTTTCCAATGTGTAGTATATGGTGTTGTTTAGTTACGTCATTGGTGTTGTTTGTGTCACAGCTTTTGGGATAGTGGTTAAACGGAATACCTCATTGGTTGAAGTTTTCTTGGTTCATATTGGTTTAATCTAGAATGCATTATTTGACAAATGAAACAATCAGGAACTGAATCAAAGTATATAGTGTCCCTGCTCTTACTGCAGAAGACATAACTTTTTGATATGGGACTGTTCATTAATTTTTTTTTCTTGCTTGCTAAACTTCAAGAGTTTTACAGAAAATGTATATGAAGATGGAAAATTGAAGTTCTTAGCAGTCATTCAGGTGTTAAATGAAGCCTTGAGGATGTTGAGAAATGCACACTGTCAGTCTGAATTAAAAGAACTTCACAGGATTGAGAACATGGTTAAATCTTGCAATAAATTATTACAGGATTTGAACACAAAGAGGTAATTGTTGGCAAATTTTCTCTGGTCCCTTGTTCTTAAATCTTAGGATCATGTCTAACTGCCATGGAGACTTTTCTAGAAAAATGTTACTTATAGGAAAGACATTTGGTTGAGTCATTTTCCTTTGCCTCTGGGAAATTAACGTTTGTCTTGATTATTTATATAAGTTTTAATTGAGACTCTTCTGTAAGTAACTTCAGCTTTCTGTCTTGGCTTCATTAATATTCTAGGCTTTGTTCCTGGGAACCTCATTTGCTAGCTGATCTGATTTTTACTTTTTTTTTCTTGTTATGTTAATAGATTCTGAGATTTTTAAAACTTCTACCTGAACCTAGCTTAAGGAAGTTTAAAGAGTGTATTTCATTTATGTATGTATTTAAATATAGTTCTTCTAATTCTGGTGCAAGAACATAAGGATACCTAACAGCCACTTTTTTGGTTGTTGTGCTGGTTTAAAGGTAAACTGGCAGGAGAAATGAACCCAACTCAAAAGAGATTATAAATACAATTATACGGACAAACAATTGGTTTTAACCCACAAAACCCAGATGTATAACCCAGCACTCTGGGGCACAAACAGAATGGTGTTTGTTGGCCCCTGTACTGAGCCCCACGTGGTCCCCCTGAGTCCAAAGTAAGAGGGGAGAAAAACCTGTTGGTGAGAGTGCTGGTCGCAGTCCGGTCAAGGGTGGTGGTCACAGTCTGGTCGAGGTTCTGGTCCTCCTCTGGATCCAACGAGTAGGGCCCAGAAATCCCACAACCCCAAGATGATATACACTCAGGTTTGAGTGGGAATGCCCAGTACCTCCCCCAGGGCGGGGAGTTCCATAGTAGGTGACTGTGAGTTGTGAGGTATTTTTGGAATCCTTGATGGCCCATTAGCAGACGTGACCCCTCAGGCTGGGTGTGGAGATGCTAATAACTCCCTGGAGGGAGTTATCACACCTGAGTCATTGGTGTGAGGATAGGAACATCCTCCTATCTCACAGGCTTCTTAACACCCAGCTTATAGCCTGAGGGGTCAGGTGTGCTCTGGGCAGCTGCTGCAAATGGTCTATTGTTAACAGTTCCTGGGAAATGACATAGAGGGTGTAGAATACACAGTTTGGGTTGCACCCACACAGTGATGAACTGCTCTTGGCTGCTCTAACTAGGACGGTTGGGAATTTCAGTTAGTTCTTAGTACAGGCACAAATGCATGAATAAGTTTGTACATATCACAGGTTTGGCAGAATAAGGAGAACACATAATACTGTACATCTTTATGCAGAATTGTTATCTCCACAAACAGATGTGTTACCATTTTCTGTACTTATATGTTACAGGCTAGAAAGAGAGCAACAACATTGTGTGTCAGTGTGTGAATCTATTTCTAGAAAAGAGGAAGACTGGGAAATGAAGTGGAAAACATTTCTTGGCCATTATCCTTTCAATTCAATCTTTAAAGAGGATCTAGTAAGTAGTGTTCAGTTTATCTGATTCTGGGGAAGAGAAGGTGAGGGAGGATGTAGATTTACACTTAAGCTTTATATGTGAGGCTGGGGGAATTACATAGTGCAGAATAGCTGATTATGCTTTATGAAGTCTTTCTAAAAGAGAATACATTTGACTTTATGACAGCTGGTGTCTTCACTTGAGATGGGGGAATGGAACCATCTTGTCAAGATAGTAGATCAGTGTAAGAGTGAATTAATTGGTTTTGGTTTTGTCTCTGTTCACCCCCCTGTGGAAGTTGAGCATTTGTGTGCTCTCAGTCCGAGTTCTGTTTTTTCCTTTTAGAGTGATGTGCTTGATGAATGAACAATAATTTCCATTCTGACACTCAAAGATTATACCCTTACCTAGCTACCCAGCAGAGAGAGAAGCTTCATGTTGAGTCTGACAGCTGATTTGCAGAAAAGCTGTTGTAAATAACTGTCTGTTAATTGCTGTTGATAAGCAGATTTTTTCAGCCTTGTGTAACTTTTTCCTTCATTTTGAAAGGAACCTAGTTCAACAGCTTCACCACCCCAATCTCCTAGTCTTCCAGAAGAAGGTAAAGACAGCGACCTTCATCAATATCTAGCATCAATTTCAGGTGGGTGACCAGGAGAAGCTTCTTTTTCTTCTCCCCCACTGCCACAATTGTTAAAAGTTACTTGGAGTCAAAAAAGCTCCCTGCCTGTGTTTGCAGATATTCTATAATAGTCTCTGGTAATCTGGTTCTGAATGACTCTTTGTCACAATTTTTCAGCCTTGTCCTATCTGGGAGATCCTCTGAAGTTTGGCAAAAACCCAATGCTGAGCTGTTTGATATTTTGTTGTTCTTGTACAAATGATGTTGAGACAGATTTATGTGTACAAAGGTTCATGAGTTCTAGGAAATACATTCAGTAAAGATATTGGGTTGACGGAGTAGTAAGAAAGAGAGAAAGAAGATAAAACTTCCCCACTGGTCACATAGGAAAAGAAATTGAAGGTGTCCTCGCAGGTAACTATCTTTCCCTGATGCCTTCTGAAATACTTAATTCCATAGTAACTGTGCCATTTGATTAGGACCTTACTTGATGCTTCTAGTCATTAGGTTACCAGTGTTGATCAAAGCTCACTTTGATCATGGTTGTTGTACATGCTAATAAGCTGATAGGCTGATTATATTTTACTGGGTAATGCTTATTGACAAAGTGCTGATGTCCCTATTATGGAGTTAGAAGCTACAAAGCAAGGCGGAAGACTGCTTGAGTCGTGTCACTTGTAGTCCCTCTTAGGAAAAATGGCATAGCAGAGGTGTATTGGAATTTCAAGATGCAAAACAATAGCAAGAAGATCCTTTTGGTTACAAAGGTGAAAGTGCTTCTCCAGCAGTCTGAGGATACATGGGTATAAGGCTAGAAGCTGCAAAGCAAAGGGCACAGATTTGCAAATGGAAGGAAGGTAGTTTGCCTTAAAAATTTTGAAGATTGTGCAATGATGCTGTGAGCTGGTAATATCCAAAAGCTTGAAACAGACTGTGTCTGTGACATTCTCTCTACTCTGTGGTTAAGATGCTTGATTGGAGAATCCAGCCATTAAGAAAACTTAACTTTCTGCCTGTTGATATAGTAAGCTCTAAAAATTAACCTCACCTAACTACCTGAACTGAGCTTGGATTTTGGATGTGTTGTTGAGGTGAATGCAACAGGAAATGCCATTTGTCTTTGCAGAAGCTGAAATTTAGGGTTAGTAGAGAACTAGTGAGGTTAAACTTCAGCTTTTCATTAAAGATGTGCCAAAATTAGTATTTATTGTTCTAGAGGGTCCTTAGCTGAGGTATGTGTACCTCTGATAATGTGCAAAACATTTACTTATAGTGTGCTTTGCCTTGCTTAAACTGAGGCAGCAAAAGGGATGAGAGATATTTATTAATTAATGCAGTTGGGGTAAACATGAGTGGAATTGTGCTTTGTGTAGTTGATGTGCCACACAGCTGATGCATTTGTGGAGAGGTGAGGGATAATAATGATGTGGCTGGGATTGTAGTTTGGAAGAAGGTGGAATGTGTGATTGATACATGTAGGGCAGCAGATAGTACCATTCTTCTTGAACATGTGTTCAGGAACAACACAAAGAGCTGGCTACTAGTGGCATCTGTGGCTACAGGTGGTACCTGAGCAAAAGGATTGATAACATTGTCCTGCTTACATATTAATTTATTTTTCTTGAAGTGTTTCATGAAGTCCATTCTGTGAGTAGTCTACAGAAGTGGTCTGAGTCAGTCATGTCACCTGGAAAGCCTGAGCAAAGAAAATGGAAGCAATAATAAAACTTTCTACTTGCTTTTCTAGGTATTTTTGACTCTCTTAATAAAGAACGTTGTGAGAAAGATGAGGGAGCTTTGGAAACTATGATGGATAAGTCATCACCACCACCAAAATGGTATGCTTAATGAGAAAATGATAAAAAAGCAGTGGGAAAAAAAAAAGAAATTTATTTGCTGGACTTGAATATTTTGCATGTCTTGAACCTTAGTGGAATATTTCAGTAGCCCATTTCTTACATGTCACCACCACCTAATTTAGCAAGATAGGCCTAAAGTAACTGCTGCTTTCTCTGGCTGGTGACTGATTGATCAACTAGTTGCTGCTGAATAGGGTGTGTAGCAGCCAAGTTGCAAAGTTTTTATCTCACTTTTTAAATATATTGTTCCAAGCTTTAAGAGGTGGGTGGAGAGATTAGAAAATTTTGTTTCTCGGCTAAATCTCCTCAACAAGACTTTTTTCATGACTCTTCTTGAGAGTTACAATTACGTTGTTCTGTAACTACTCTTACTGTATTACCAGTGAAGGATAGAACACAGAACAATTATATTCCAAAATTTTTTGCCTGTTTGTCATTTGTTTAGTCCAGGAATGTTTCGTGACCTTTTGAATTATGCTATATTTCATAATATGAATCCTACAGATACTTGAAAGTTTCCTACAGGAGAGAAAGGGAGTGTTGTGGGTTGAGGTGGCTGGGTTTTTGGTAGTGGGGGGGGGCCACATAGGGTGGCTTCGATTAGAAGCTGCTAGAAGTTTCCCCCCAGTGAAGCCAGTGATAGTTGGCTACAGGAGGGACTTCCTGCTGCTGACCAAGGGATAGCCAATAATTATGCCTCTGTGATAACATATTTAAGAACAAGTTCTGTTGCGCAGAAGATTTCCAGTCAGGGGAGAGCTGACTGAAGCTCCTGGGCAGCCTTGCTGCCTCCTCTGCTGTGGGGGTGGGTGGCGGCAGCCCGGCCTGGGCCTCTCGGCACCTAGCCCAGAGCAAGCAGTGGCGCCCCAGCTGAGCCGCCCGTGCTGCTCTCGGCAGTGCTGGCCGAGCTGAGCAGCAGCCCCTGTGGAGGGGTGGCCGGGGCTGGGGCAGCCCACCATGGTGCAGCTGAGCCCATGCTGGAGCAGATGGATGCATGGAAGAAGGCCGTTACCCCCGTGGAAGGCCCAGGATGGAGCGGAGTCCTTCAAGTGACTTGTGTCCTGTGGAGAGGAAAATCCACACCACAGCAGGTTATTCCCGGGTAGGACTTATGGCCCTGTGGGGAATCCACATCGGTACAGCTCATGCTATGAAAGACTGCATCCTATGAAGGACCATCGGGGTGCAGAGACCCCCCCTGCACCCCATGCAGAAGTCACTCTTGGGACAGTAGATATGGAAGAACTACTGCCTGAGGGATGGACTCACATTGGAGAGGTCCATCAGGGACTGTTACCTGTGGGAGGGACCCCACAGAGTAGGGGAATGACTCAGTGCTGTGGCACCCATGTAACCTGTGGTGAGGACCATGGTGAAGCAGGCTGTTCCCCTGCAGCCCATGGAAGAGTGACCTACGGGACAGCAGATTTGGAAGACCTGTGGCCCGAGGGGTGGACTTGTCCCCCTGCACTGCTGCGGGGGCAGGAGGGAGAACATGGAAGGAAGGAGGGGTGGGTGGAAAGTGTGTTTAAGACTGTTTTATTTCTCACTCTTTAGATCTTATCCTGTTAGTAATAAATTTTAGTATTAGTTCCACACTGAGTCTGTTTTGCCTGTGTGGCCTCTCCCAGCTCAGAGCGACTTCAGTGGGTGCCTAGAATCTGGCCAAGGTCAACCCACGACAGGAGTTAGCAAAGGAAGGTTGTCCTTTATTGGACATATGATTCTTAGACATCAGCAGAAGTAGTTGCATATAAGTCTCAGAGGTTGTCAAAGTAGTTAACAACTAAATTCTGCATTTCTTTCAGTGACTTCATATGGTATAGATTTTTGTCGTCTTCTGATTCTACAGACAGGTAACAGCAAATATTAAGATTTTAAGGTGTGCTTTTCCTAACAAGTGAGGATTGCATTTTTGAGAGCTATGCAATTAGCACTAAATTCCCTAGAAGTGTTAAGGCTGAAGTCTTTGGTAGCCAGGAGATTGTTAAATATCAACAAGTTTGTATAGGAACAGACCTGTGCATGCTGGAAGTGATTCAGACAAAGAATACAATATCTAGGAGAAAGAATGATGTCCAAGTCTGCAGAAGACTTTTCGGTTATCTTTGATTGCAGAATGCCGAAAACTTGTTTACAGAAGTATCGCAAAATCCCTTCTTTTTGTGTATAGTAATCAAGGGCAAAGTTTATTAATTTGTTAATTTTGGGAGGCTGATACACAAGTAGGGCTAAATCCGCCCTAATTGTCACATTGTTCTCCCTATAGTAAAATTGCTTTCTGATGACCGGGACGAATTGAGGGAAATCGTAACGGACAGATACGGAGCATACAATATGTAACAGCCTTTTAAGATGCCAGGCACCCACTAAGGCTGCTCTCTGCAACCAGACAGAGGAGAGAAAAAAAACCAGCTAAGGATTCATGAGTTGAGTTTACAGCTGGGAGAGGTCAGTTACTGATTACCTTCACGGGCAAAACAGACTCAAAGTGGGGACAGTACTTAAATTTAGTACTAACAGGATAAGAGCAAAAGAGTGAGAAATCAAACAGCCTTAAAAAAACACCTTCCCCCCACTCCTCTTTCCTTCCATGTTCTCCCTTCTCCCCTCCCAGCGGTGCAGGAGGACGGGAATGGGGGTTACAGTCAGTTGTTGTTTCTGCCGCTGCTCAGGGAGAAGAGTCCTCCCCCTGCTCCCGTGGGGTCCCTCCCATGGGAGACAGTCCTTGATGGACCTCTCCAATGTGAGTCCATCCCTCAGGCAGCAGTTCTTCCCAAACTGCTGTCCCATGGATCACTCCTCCATGGGGTGCAATCCTTCATGGATGAGCTGTACCAATGTGGGTCCCTCACAGGGGCCACGAGTCCTACCAAGGAAAAACCTGCTCCAGCCTGGGCTTCCCTCTCCACGGACTGCGGGTCTCTGGCAGGACCCTGCTCCATCCTGGGCCTCCCACGGGGGTCACAGCCTCCTTCATGCATCCACCTGCTCCAGCATGGGCTTCTCCATGGGCTACAGGTGGGTTTCTCCACCCCAATGGCCCTCCATGGGCTGCAGGGGCACAGCTGCTCCACCATGGTCTGCACCATGGGCCACAGGGGCCTCAGCTCTGGTGCCTGGAGCACCTCCTGCCCCTCCTTCTGCTCTGACCTTGGTGTCCACCTTGTTATTCCCATCTTCTCACTCCATTCTTCCCTGTCTGGGATTCCTTCTGCACAACAATCTTCAGTTCTTAAATATGTTATCACAGAGGCGTTACTATCACTCCTGATTGGCTCAGCCTTGGCCAGCAGCAGGTAGCCTGTCCTGAAGCCGTCTGGCATTGGGTCTACCGGACAGGGGAAGGTTCTAGCAGCTTCTAACAGAAGCCACCCCTGTAGCCCCCC
>NW_020925569.1:1925584-1939062 GCF_003984885.1 Neopelma chrysocephalum
TTCTTTACATTGAGGGTGGCAGAGCACTGGAACAGGCTGCCCAGGGAGGCTGTGGAGTCTCCCTCTTTGGAGACATTCAAAACCCACCTGGATGTGTTCCTGTGTCATCTGCTCTAGGTGATCCTGCCTTGGCGGTGATGTTGGTCTAGATGAGGGTCTGGAGGTCCCTTCCAACCCTAACAATCATGTGATGATGTGATTTAATGGAGTACTAGAAATTTAACACAAACTAGTTTTAAGGAGTAGTGAAATTTATACTTTGTGCAAAGGCTTGCTGCAGTTTATTTGACTGTATTGATAGCAACTGATTGATAGCAACCAAAATTACAGTACTTTAATATATATGTCTTTAATATATCCAGAACACTTTCAGAGCAGTATATCTGTCTAATAATTAAATATTGCAGAGTGCAAACCTAATATGCTTTGTCTTTCAGATAAGAACAGTTGAATGAGAAGCTGGGCACAAAGGAACCATCATCAGGATAAAATATGTAAAGCAGAAGCATAACTATAGTAGCACAATTATTGTTCACTTGACCAAGTATCCTCTCCAGTCCTTGCCTGGATGGGGAAGTTGCACTGCTTTCTTTTTTGTGGAGACTGTATTCCAGCCTCCTTG
Organism: Neopelma chrysocephalum; assembly: GCF_003984885.1. Taxonomy (NCBI): domain Eukaryota; kingdom Metazoa; phylum Chordata; class Aves; order Passeriformes; family Pipridae; genus Neopelma; species Neopelma chrysocephalum. The sequence goes on from NW_020925569.1 coordinate 1,926,207, forward strand.
TTTAAGAGTGTCAGTTGCCTGCTCTGGTTCTGCTAGTTTCGTGTCATCCATGGTGACATTGTATATACCCACGTCTTTTTACAGAACTGTCTTTTCTTTTTTAAGCATATTAAAAATAGCAGATACTAAGTGGCAAAATCCTAGAAAATGGAAAAATGAAATCTTAGATGAGAAATAGTGAATTCTGTGGTGTTTCTATCTTGCTCTTAATGCACACCCCATAGCCCCCCAGCCCGCAAAACCAACAACTTCAAATTTAACTTGATGCTCTACATTCTATTGCATTCATCTCTCTTCCTGAGAGTTCTGATCTATATTGCCATGAATTCTGCCTGTTGATAGAGGCTGTTCTCTTCTTCTAAACTTCCACTGGAGTGTGTATTTTTTAAGGTGTATTACTGAATAAATGCTTTATGCTAATGTTACAAAAATTTGTGACTTGTGGTAATGTTAATGCAATTTTATTTTAACATCATCATGGCTAAGCTTCGCGAACGAAGATTTGAGAAGGGCTCTACCCACATTTGTTACAAGTGCGCTGGTGGCTAAAAAGGCCAATGCAAGATAGGCAAGTCCGGTTGCAAAAGGTACAGCAGAAGGACTCCTTAGGTGGAATATTCTACAAGACACAATTCTTTCTGCGTTATTTTAACAACTCACATATATATATTATATTGTGATGTGAGTAACTGATAATAGAGCCTGTGATGAGGTGAGAATGTAAGAGCTGAGGTTCCATCAGGTAAACTTCTTATTGTAAAAGTACTAACTCCTACCCTGATATGTTTAGTGCTTGGAAGCATTGTTAAATAAAGTTGTTTTTCTTTTCCAATATGTCTTTCTTCTCCTTTCTTCACAAGCAGTTGCATTAGGTTTAAAGAAGAATCTCCACCTGTATTTGCCGTCTTCCTTATAAGACAGAAGTTGACAAGCTTTATGAAAAGACATATAGGTGGTTGAGGAAGCTATTATGTGTATAATGTGGCTGTGTACATGTTAACAGATAAGAGGGAAGTGCTGCTTAATAGCCTATTAACATGTTGATCATGGTCAGACAGTGAATTTGCTGGTCTGCAGGTCTGACAGTTGGCAGGTGGGGGTCAGTCTCTTCTCCCAGGTAACAAGTGACAGGATGAGAGGAAATGGCTTAAGGTTGCACCAGAGAAAGTTTAGGTATTAGGAAAAAATTCTTCATGGTAAGGGTTGTAAAGTATTGGGACAGGCTACCCAGGGAAGTGGTGAGGTCACTATCCCTGAAAGAGTTCAAAAAGCATAAGAATATGGCACTTGAGTACATGGTTTAATGGTGGACATAGTAATGGTGTGAGGTTGTTTGTTGGACTTCATGCTGTTAAAGGTCTTTTCCAACCTTAATGATTCTGTGATACTATTATGACCGTAGCTGTTGGCTGTCTGGAACAGGCCCAGCTGTGTTTTGTGCAGACCTAGGCTCTAGAGCTTGGTGCTGTTGACTTCACCAATGTTGCCCAAGTGGCTAGATGAGTTAGTAGGGTAGCTATATGTAAGGATGTGGATAATACCCTGACCATGGCCTGTCTTAAGAAAAATCAAAGTGTTATTTGGGTTGCTACTACATTGACAATACAGGATTAAAAAGTTACAGCTAAGAATTTGAGTTTCCTGTGAACAACTGACCTTCACATTCCAAGTTTTATGTATGAAAGCAGAATCTTTACTCCTTGCAGCTAAGTGCAACACTCTGGTCTTTGTGTTATAAGTAGTTGCTCACCTGTCCGCTGGATACTTAGATATTGTGTTGGATACTTAGGTAATTTTTGGTTAGGCTTATATCAGAAGGCCATCATAATTGGATTGAAATTCTGGATTAAATTCTCTTGTAGAGCAATGATTTACTCATTAGCAAGGGGGAGTTGAGAACATCAGGGTGTTACCAGCAGCCACAAATACAACTCTGTACGTATTTCTGTGACTTCTTTAAACCTGGGTGTTTGCTGAAGATGAATACAGTATTCCTAATATACAGTGTTAAATGTTTTAAGATACCTGTCATGAAATACCATTCAGGAGTTCTTGCCCATTAAGCATGGGGAAGTTAAATTTCTCATGAACCTCCTAATCAAAAGACTCTTCCATTTAACTTCCTAATAATATGTAATTTGGGCTTCTGAAGTTAGGTGCACTGAATTATCGTTAGCTGAAAGACACAGTGCAAGTACATTGCTTTCCTCTCCAGAGGAGAATATGCCATAATTTTGTGCAACACTGCAGAGCAGTCAGTGTTTCACAATTCAGGTTTGCCCATTCTTGTCAGGTAAGTTCTGAATGGACAGGTTTATGAACTTGTATACTCCTTGGTCTCTTTTTTTACCTTGGAAGATTATACTAATGTTTTCTTGCCGAAGCTTATAAGCATTGCTCATAAAGGTTTGGTGAAGTATCTGGAATGTCTTTCTCCAAGTAAAATGATATTTATTATATCATGAGCAACACGATAGGCTGAGAGAGTTGGGCCTGTTCAGCCTCAGGAAGAGAGAACTGAGACGGGACCTCATCAATGTGTTCAAGCACCTGAACAGAAGGTGTCAGGAGGGTGGAGCCAGGCTGTTTTCAGTGGTGCTGAGCAACAGAACAGCGATGGCAATGGGCAGAAACTGGTGCACAGGAAGATCCACCTGAACATGTGGAAGAACTTTATTGTGTGGGTGATCATGCACTGGAGCAGATGGTCCAGAGATGATATGGAATCTCCCTCACTGGTGATGATTCATGAACCGTCTGGATGTGATTCTGTGCCATGTGCTCTAGGATGACCCTGCTCGAGCAGGGAGATTGGACCAGATGTCCCACTGTGGTCCCTTCCAACCTGACTCATTCTGTGATTCTGTGATAGTGTCAAGTACTACGATATTTGGTAGTACTGTATCCCATAATCTGTAGTTATGAAAAACCATAGATTGTGCTACAATTACATGCAATTACAGCACATAACTTTGCAGTCTGTCCTGTGTATCTGCTGTCTGTGCTGAACATATATCAGTCTATTTTTATTGACAAGTAAATCTAAAAGGACATATTTGAAAGTCTCTAGTTCGCTGAGCATTGAAAAATGCAAGTACAGTTCAGTCAGTGGATTTCTGCACATGATGGGAGAGAATCAGAAGGGTAAATCTAGCAAACTAGTGGATTGAGGCCCATACTAGCAGCTGTGAAGAAAATCAACTCTACCCCTGGCAAAACCAGCACATCATGAAACCTTTTTTTCTTTTTTTAGTGGAGACCGGCAGAAGATGGGATGAGTAGGGACTTGAAGTATGAGTGCTCAGATTGAGTTCAGCCAGAATCCTTTAGCAAGCCTGAGTTACATTAGTGGCTTGATAGTTCTGGTTCAATCTTCTGTGCTGCATCATTTGGAAAAACTTTGACAGAAATTACTATATGGGTAACTATGGCAGAACACTGCGTGAGAGCTCTGTCTTAACCCCTGCAATGCTTAACAGCAGCCCCCTTAGGTGGGGCACCATTTGGAGGTAGCTCTTCTGCATGAAGACCGTCCTACCTGGTAATACTTACCTACACTCCAGTGTGTGTGAAGCTGTTTGCCTGTGTCTGATGGATTGTGCACGGGGAATTCTGTGTTTAATTGGCAAAAAGCACAGTTGCAGTGTGAGTATCTTTGTCTCTATTCTGGGCTTTTTATCACTTCTAAATAATATATCACATTTGATAGTGTTTTTCTGTGGCACCAGTAGTGGTTCCTGATTCATTTACATGTAGGCAATCACCCCAAGAAGTGAATTTAATCCATAGTCTATCTCTTACAGCTTCATGCATTTTACTACTTTGCACTTAGAACTACTAGTCAGGAAAAGCTGCAGGAGAGTTTCTCATGTTTATCATAAAGTATTGCAGGAGCCAGGGACATAATAATTTCATTTGTGTTCGGACATTATTAGTTGTTTAAGGAGTTTATTTACAGAATATTTTTTTCTTTTAAAGTAGTTGAGTAATGACACAAGTAGAAGCAGCCCTTGTTCCAAGAGACTTTCAGACTAAAAAATATTGAGCCAAGAAGCCTAATTAGAGGTCAGAAAGATGAATGTTTTCAGTCAAATAGGACGGGTGGTGTGTATGCTCTAGCTGCTATAAGAGAATATATGTATGAAGAGAAATGAAGAATAGGACACAACTGGCACTTGTTGCAAGTCAAGAAAATGACAAGTAAGGTAGCCTGTGGGAAAGAAAGGAAGATGTGTGCTGCTAATGTAATTCTTTGGAGTACCGGAGAAAATAGCATGTGTATGCAGGAGCTACACAGATCACCAAAGGCCATGGAATAAATTGTGGGAAATGTCGGATTCTCCTGTGCTTGGAACAGGTTTACTGTAGCTATCTTGCTTCCCTCTTATGCAGTGCTTATGTTGCATTCCATACTGTCCTACGGGGTGGAAGTTGTGTTTGCCTGTAAGGCAGTTCATAGCAATTGAAAGATCAACAATTCTTGACAGTAATTGTTATGAAAAGTGCTTGATCTGAATTTTGTAGTACATGTCATCTTGGAGAAAGGTTCTCTCAATATGGGATTCACCAGTGTTGTCTGTATTCCTAGAAGACAAGTTTGTGATACCCAGTGGTTCTTTCATTTCATGTCATTGGGGCCAAAATTTTTGCCAGTGGCTGTTTACCATTTTAAAAGTTCAGATATTTTATTTTTATTTAGAGTAAATGGTTGGGAGCATAGACTCTCATGCAAAACTTTGTCGATCACTTAAAAAGGGAATTTCTTAGTGGGGGTGGTGTAAAAAAAAGTCTGAACAGACTGAATATGTATTTAATTACATAATTCTGCGTAGTTAGACATCTATGGAAAGAATACTGGTGCTTTTAACAAGTCATTTTCAGCAAATTTTTTTTCAACACTAAATTTTTGCACCTAACACTTTGTTATGCCAATTCTAGACACTTGGGTGCATCTTTTCACTGATGAAGATAGTGTTTATGTTACTGAGTCATGTTATCTCCTAGTACAAGGGAAGCTTTGCATTTTACTTATGGCAATTTTTGCTTAGAAAGTGAGTTGGCTACTGGAATGTGACTTTCCAATTTTTATGTTTTAATAAAGTGGATGTGTTTACAGTATTGCATTCTGCTCCTCTCCATCCTAATATCCTAAAGTCCCTTTCTGAAGATGTTTGAAAATGGTTTTTGCTACTGCCTGTTGCAGTTCTTAGGAGTTTTTTTTGGTGATAGGGTGGAATAAAACACTGTTGTGGTTTAAACCCTACCAGCAACTAAGTACCACACAGCTACTTGCTCACACCCCTACACACTTGCTTGAGTGAAGAGGATTGGAACTGTAAAAGTGAGAAAACTCATGAGTTAAGAACAGAGTAACTACTGAAATTAAATAAAATAGTAATAGTGGATTGTACTGAAAATAAGAGACATAAAAATAAAACTCATGAAAGACAATTGATGCAAATGAAAGCACTTGCTGACCACTAACTGTCTGATGCACTGCCTGCCCCCAAGCAGCAGCCCCTCAGCCAACCTTCCCCAAGCTCTGAGCATGACGCGATATGGTCTGGGATCTCTCTTGGGTCAGTTGGGGTCAGCTGTCCTGGCTGTGTCTCCTCCCAACTCCTTGTGCACCCCCACTCCACTCACTGGTGGGGTACTGTGAGGAGAAGAAAAGACCTTGATGCTGTTAGCACTGCTGAGCAGTGATGCAAATATCCCTGAGTTATCAACACTATTTCCAGCACAAATTCAAAACACGACCTCATTTTTTTCACATACATCTGGAGAAAATTAACTCTATCCCAGTCTCAAGACTCTATCCCAGCACAGACACTTAGATGTTGAGTGGCTGCAGTGACAATTAGTTTCAGTGAGAGTTACTAAGATGATTTTGCCTCAGAACTGGTTTAAGAACTTGAGAGAATGTCTATCAGAATGGGACCCATCTTCAAAGCACAGCAGTAAATGAAGTGCATTACTATGGAAAGCACTGAAATGTCAGTACCTTGACTCAGGAGAGTGAAAATAAGATGTCAAACTGTGGAAGTCTTCTGAGGTGGGGTGTCCTACACAGCACTTGAGGGATCCCTTTTCAGTTTGTGATGTCGTTTTCACTGAGTGGAATGTTAGTTTTCACGGAGACCAAATGTTGCAAACTCAAGAAAAAGTGAACAAGACCTGAGTCAAATTCTTTCAGTAGATCTCAGTTTCTTTTATTAGTTTTAAGAAATTCTGTCTTTAAGTGTAAGCCAACTTTATATAAACTGGGTGGTAATTCTTCTAGCATATTTTAAAGATGCTTAAGTGTTCATAATTTTTGCTGTATTGAAAATACTTTGTTCATGAACTGGCAAATGCATGTCTAAAAAGTGCTCTAGCCAAGGGTAAAGGTCAAAGTTGGATTCAATTCAAGTAAAATAGTTCTCATCCCTAACAGAAAACTTTGTTTATTCAAAAAGAAGAACCAAATTGATTCCACAAATAAATACATAAATGCAAAGTCTGTGCTGAAGAACCTAAATCCTTTGATTTTGGTTCTGTCAATCCTGATAATGACATGCAATTTCCTACCACTTACTTTCACACTACCTATTACCAGTTCAATCCACTGGTATTATGCATGAGTAGTGTAACATAATTAAAACCCTATTATGGACATTACAGTTTTCTAGTGTTGCAAGAACAGGGGTCCTTTGCTTTTTCAAGAAATTTTTTTAACCCTTCCTTTCTGTTCCCTTTCCTTTCCATGCACTATTCCTAGAAAATGTGATTTTTTTTTTTTTATTAAATGCTTTTGGTTGGGAAAATGTAGCATTTGGATTGATCTCACCTCCAAAGTGCAGGAAGATCATGGCATTACTGCATGAGGTCTTTACAATACTGTGTAAGTTCATGTAACTCCACTATGTGATGTATCTCCAATGACTGTATGCCATTGACTCCAATATTCAGTCTATATAAACATTTAAATGGTTGTAGGGGGTGAGTGGGGAATCACAAGCAAAGTTTAGAAGTATTCTCTAGATTTCTGTGGTATTCTTAAACACAGCAAATGTTTAATGTATACTTCATATTAAGTAGTCAAAGGACACATGTTAAGGGCAGAAAAATATAATCAGTTCATATGCTTAGTTCTCACTGGGCTCCTGCAGAATGGTTCTCATCCTTTTATGAAACAACTTCCCTCAGCTTACAGATTGTAAAATGAATAGTTGCTTCTTCTTGATGTTGCGAAAGATATGGTATTATTCTTCTGGCTATGACTTGAAGAATGAAAAGATCAAGGAGACATGGGCCAGTTAAGGGTAGCTATAAACCCCATTTTATCCAGTGGGAGATGCAGACACTAAGCACTGCCTAAAAACTCAGACCTGAGACTGCTCAGTCCTTGTCTTTAGTACAGCATAATTTATTTGGAAAAGGCATAAAACCAGCAAAAGCACATGTAACTTCCCTGCTTAACTTCTGTTTTTGTATCAATACAAAAAAAAAAGGAGCGTGAAAGGAATCAATATGTAGAATAAAGAAGTCACCATGGAGGATGGATTCTGTCTGTACTTTTGTCAGGTTGTGATGTGGCAAGGGTTGTTTTGGATTACTTATTACCCACATCTGTAGATGTGTAGACCTATCCTGTCACTAGACACTACTGAGAGGAGCTTAACTCCCTCTTCTTTATACCCAGCCCCACTAACTATTTATGCATATTGGTAAGAGCTTTCTAAGCCTTCTCTTCTCTAAGCTTCCTTAGTTTCTCCTCATATGAGAGGTATTCCAGTCCTTTAACATCCTTGTGGCCCCTTGCTCCTGTATGGGCCAGTCTCATACTGAAGAGTCCAGACTTGTATACAGCATTCAAATATCTCTTTCCCAGTGCTGAGTAGAGGAGGAGTCACTTCCCTGGATGGGTTGGCAATGCTCTGATGAAATCCAGAGTGCTGTCGGCTCTGGATCTCTTTCCCCTCTCATGATGAGGGGCGCACCAGTCCTAGTTCCATTTCCATCTGAGGAACCATTTCCGACAGCTGAGGTGGATAGGGAAGGGGTTACTCCAGATCCAGGGGTTTCTTCGGGTCCTGGACGCATGGAGGGGTTAGGTGCTCCCCTCCCCCCACCACATGGTCCCATGGCAGCCAGAGAGACAGCACACGGGACTTGGAGAGGAGGCCAGAGAGCGTTTATTGATGGGGTGGTTACATATATAGGTCCTAGGAGGATTCACAGAGTGACCAATTACAGGATCAGGGGGCTTACAGGACACTCAATCGCAGGAAGGGGTTAGCCACCAATAGGAAAGGGTTAACAAGGTCCAATGAGAAGACTTCTTGATACCTGCTCAGGACATTCCTGAAACAGAGATAACAGTTGTCCTGGGGGGTCCTGGGAAGAAGCAGCAGTGACTTTGCAGAAACACAAAAAGCCATCTTGAAACATATTTAAACCACAGCTTCTCATGCAAGGCAGATTCACTGCTACAGTCGGCCTTTGTTACAAGGGCACATTGCTTGCTCTTGGCCAATTTGTCTGCCAAGGCCACCATGGTATTTTTCGACCAATTGCTCTTCAGCTGGTTGGACATCAGCATGTCCTGCATGACGTTATTCCTCTTCAAATGCAGGACTTTGCATTTCCTTTTGTTGAATTTCATGGCATTCCATTGACCCATTTATTCATCCTGTTAAGGTCTCTCTTAATGGCAACACACACAATGGGTCTATCAAACACTTCTCCCAGTTTTGTATCATTTGCAAACCTGCTGGTGGTGCCCTCTCTCCCATTATACAGATAATTTATAAAGATATTTAATAGATTTTACTCCATTATCCAGTCATCAGGAACACAGCTTGTGACTGTCTTCTGGCTGGACTTTGTGCTACTGACCACAACTCTTTGAGTTCAGCAGCTCAGTCCTTATGTAGTCTACCTCACGATCCACTTACCTGGCCCATACTTTCATCAGTTTGTTAATGGGGTTGTTATGGAAGACAGTGTCAAAAGCCTTACCAAACATCTACTGGTTTGTCCTGTACCCTATAGAAGACTGTACTGAGCTAGCCTTCTCATTATAGAAGGCTTTCAGGGTTTTTTAAGCATGATTTCCCCTTCTTAAAATCCATGCTTACCGCTCCAAGTGACCTCCTCTAGCTGATTTGACTGCCCGTGCCTGGAATCAGTTTTCCAGATTATTTACTTGGTAATCTTCACAAGAATTGAGGTTGATATCCTCCTTCTTGCCTTTCTTGAAGACAGGAGTGATGTTTACTTTTTCCCAGTCATAAGGAACTTCTCCTGGTTGTCACAACCTTTTAATGATTAAGAGAATTGCCTCGAAATGACATGGACAAAATCCCTTGGTGCTTTTGGGTGCTCCGTGGATCTGAGCATGCCATTTATTTAAGTGTCTCCTAGCCTGTTCCTCCTCTACCAAGGGAAAATCTTGACCCAGATTTTCCAATTGATCTCAGGGACCTGGGATTGCTGAAAGCTGGTCATACCAGTAAAGACCAGGGCTGAGACTGAGATTCAGAGGTCACACCCTCACTCTCCAATGTAATTTAAGTGCTTAGGAAGAATGAACAGCCAGTTCTTGCAAATCAAAGCTGTTGATCTTGAAGAAATATGCAAACCATTGGTGTGAGCCACGAATAATTTCCTGGGGCTTGATAGCTGTGTTGGTTTTCATTTTAGGCAGATTTTCTGCTGTAGGAGGAATAATCTCTGTAGTAATGCTGGTCAGGTAAGTAATCCTTACACAGCATTTGTCTCTGAGGCCTATCGCTGCTGCTTAGCAGGTTTAGATTTGGAAGTCAGTAATAATCAACAGTTATTATTTCTTGCAACCATTGTTCAGTTAGTGGGGAGTGCTAATGGAACTGACTAAAAATCCTGACTGTATTAAGGTCTTACAGTTTAATGATCTGGTGGTATTTTCTCACAGTATTGCATAAGTAAGAGGGTTGAATTAATATATATATATTTACACATAATTTCAAAATAGAAATTTTGAAAAAGTTTACTGAGTAGAAAAATAGAAACATACTAAATTGTAATGCAAGTGGATTGAGAAGGAAGTTTTTGTAGTCTCAGATGTTCTGACATAACTTCTTTCAGAGGCATAAACATGGCACTGTAGAAGCATAAAATGCCAAAACATGGAATAGAATATTAAAACCTTAAACTACTAAAAAGTGAAAATTTGAGGATAGACGAACAATTTAAAAACACACCTGCTTTTAAAGTCAAAGAAAAATAGTCTCATTAAGTTGTCAGAAAATCAACTTATTTTCAAGGATTATTTCCATCAGTACCTTCTGTTAATCAGCTGTCAAAAATTACTGTTTCTTTCTATTACAACTTGGGTCAGTGTTATGATGGTACAGATAGTTGCTCTTGGCAGAGTTTTGAAGATAGGTACTGTATAGATGTTGTGGTTTCTGAAGTCAGATGTGAACTTGTGACCTTCGATCAATTTTTTTTGCTTTTCAGGCAGTGGTGAAGCTTATGTTTGAGTGCACCAGAAGGTCTGTATTTCCTATTCCCTAAGGAAAGGAGTGGCTATACTGCATATGAGTACTGTATTATTTTTTTCAGCCTTGTAAAGCATTCTGGAAATTATGCATCTGACATTTTTGTTGCTTGGTCTGTCAGAGGAATTTTCAGACCTGCGTGTTGTATCCCTAGTAATGTTCAATGCTCTGTTGACTTATGGCAGCACTGCCTTCTGAGTAATCTTACTGCGAGCATGTTCATCTAAATGTTTGAAATGGTGGTGCTCTAAATAATAGTTTTTCATTTTAGTCAACTTCAGTTCATCAAAAGCTAGTTACGGTTGGATTAAATGGTTTAAGGGACTGCAAATTGCTATCATCTTTCTGCTGGATATTCCAGGCATCAAAACTAAAACCGCGGTGCACTTAAGATAATTTTCTCCTCTGTATTCCTTATCCTTACCTTGGATAAGTTGGCTGAAGAATTTCCTGCTCTTCATTGCAAATACGTGAAGTGGTAATTTGGGCATGCGAATCCTGAATCTCCCCTTATAATTATCATGCACTGGTTTCTCATGTCCCAGGATATATCACTTTGTGAGGAACATTTCCCAGCCGCATATGCTTTGGGCAAAGAGTAGGCAAGTGGGAAGAGTAGCTGGTAGGAGAAATTAGTGGAGTGGCATCCGTTTATAACATAACCTGGTTTTGCCTATTCAGTAGCTAATTCTGCCTTTCTTGACTTTACTGTTGTTTTTGTCTCTCCTATTTGCAGTGCATACACATGGATGGCTTCTGAAGTGTATTTTATTGTTGTTGGATTGGTGTATTTTTCCAAGTAAAATAATAATTACTACTTAATGCTGAAGACACTTTATCCTTCTGACAGTCACTGTCCAGATTATTGCACATATGGTGAAGGGTCACTTCAAGAGGATTTATGAAGAGGATCCTTAATCCCTGTGAGATCACTAACCTACTTGTTTCTCTCTAAGTAATTACTGTACCAGTAATATCACATTGCCTTCCTGTGGGATAAAATTCAAAGATAAGGGGAACAATTGTATTTGCGATTGTTTAATGTCCTAACTTTTCACCAGAAGATGGCAGTAGGCTGATGTTCGTCACAAATATTTCAACTGCTTACTGTTGGATAAGCGTGGAGGTAGTGGGCTAAATACTTGGAACTGAATTTACCATAGCTCGCGGCAAGAAACCCGGAATTGCAAAGCATTGCATGTCAAGCTGTTTTGTGGGTTTGTAGGTCTGGCTGGCTGCTGGCCTGCAAGTCCCCTGAGAGTCCTGGCTGTTGTCCTTCAGTGATGTCCTTTCACCTGACATTTTTTCAAGAGCATTTTTTTGGAAGAAAAATCAAAGCAGGTAGAGCTGTTGCTTAAAGAAGTTTGAATTGTTACATATTGCATTTCAGTTCAAGAAAATGTTTCATTCTGTTCCTAGAATTAATTTTCCTGGCAATAAACATCAGTGAAACATGAATGCATGTTTTTTGTGACAGACAGCAAAAGTGGATAATGGACTGGAGTTGATACTGGATGGTGCAGAAAGAATTCAAGTTTTCAATGAAAAGCCTATGTAAATATTGACAAAGAATGTGGAATTCAGCAGCTTTTGCAGATGTTTTGTGTTATTTTTAGTGGAAAATAAGCTATGTTAGCCAGAGAAACAAAGATGGTTTTTACCCTCCAGCCAAAAATTAATCTTCACCATAGTATATGTTTAGCATGGTAAGAAGCCAAAATGTCAGAGTTAGATACAATTATGAATTTTCTATTTTCAATGCATTCAGATATTGCAGAATAACTTCACCACTGGTAAACCCCTTCTTTTAAAGAATGTAAGGAGAGGAAAATACAGGTCTTTTTCTTTGATTAGAAGTAAAACACCACATCCAGCCAGTGTGATCCATTGTACCACGGGTTGATAAAACTTAATGCCAAACTTTCGTATTTCCCTGTGTGGCTGAAGCTGAGTTCCTTTAATAAGTTCAATATGGGCAGACACATAAGAGGAGGTAATGCAGCCTAAGATCACTTGGTCTTACCCAGACCCATATGTCAGCTAACAAGTTACAGATTGAGTCCAAGATGCCAAAGTCTAAATATTCATGTGTTGCGTCCACGTGGACGCTGTCCTTATATGATAAGGAATAACTACACGCTCTCCAGAGCTGGTGGAATCAAAGAGCTTTTATTCGAATTTCCCGCACTCTTTTATATCCCATAACCATGTGATCCCTTTACCCAATGGGGGCTGTGAACCTCAGCGCATGCTCCTTGGGCCTCTCTGCCCTGGTACATCCCTCTGTACCTCAGACACGCCCCTACATCACCCCCTTCTAAATTATTTAA
>NW_020925569.1:1949062-2043578 GCF_003984885.1 Neopelma chrysocephalum
TTCTTTACATTGAGGGTGGCAGAGCACTGGAACAGGCTGCCCAGGGATGCTGTGGAGTCTCCCTCTTTGGAGACATTCAAAACCCACCTGGATGTGTTCCTGTGTCACCTTGGCAGGGAGTTTGGACTATTGTTAGGGTTGTAGTGGACCTTAAATATCACCTATTTCCAATCCCTCTGTCCTGAGCAGGAACACCTTCCAGTAGAACAGTTGGTTCAAAACCCCATCCAACCTTGGCCTTGGGCATTTTCAGAGACTCTGTGGCTGACTTATAAAGTGAGCTCCTATTAATCAGCTACCTGTGAGTGCCTAACTCCTGTGCTTTTTTTGTCCCTTGCAGATGTCACCATTGGCCACACCTACCCACTGGGGTCTATAAAAAGAGTAAGAAGCCCTGCATTCCATTGAAGTATGTGGAGTGATACTCCCTTTATCCCTTCACTGTTCCCAAAGGCTCATTTAAGCCAGAAGAAGTGTACAAGAAGGCACAGATGGCATCTTGACTGCCAAGTATGGAAAATAGAGTAAGGACCATGACTTAGACAATGTATGTGTGAGAGTTGGTTAATGGAGAAAAGAAAAAATTATTGGTTTTCACAAGGGGAGCCTGACAAGAACAACAATGCAGTGGTACAGTGATGAGGGCTGTGTGAAGACAGCATGAAGGTCTGTCTGAAGCCACTTATTATAGTGGAGGCAAGCAGCATTTTCTTGCACTTCAGGAGGTTGAGATGTGATCTAATCAGAGAATACATGGCCACAGAAGCACAGTCAAGGTCTTGGCTTTTACTTGCTTTCTGGATTGGAGAGGGTTCTGGGAAACCAGAAGAAATGTTGTCTAGGAGAGTATTGATGTTATTGTAGGCGTATTCTTTTGTTCTGCAGTTGGTGTGTTACTTTGTACACAGTAACATGAGTGCCTGATTTCCAAGGAGGCCTGAATATGGTGATCTTGATTGGAAAGGGAATGTGGACATTTCCTCAGGACAGTTGCTGTAGGTTGCTGGGCTATTTCTTTTGTTCAGTTTTGTTGTTTCTTAGTCTTGATGTTTGAAAGAAGTCCCCATATTTATAGTGTGCCCATTTCTCTGATGGAATTTACTTACTTGCTGCTGGCAGTGATGTTGCAAGCACTTGTCCACACTAGGAGCTTACAAAAAATAGGAATCTGATCCTTTAATATGAATCTGAGAGCTTCCCTTTCCTAAAACAGTTGCTGCCGCCTGATCTTGGTGTTTACTTCCTTTGTTCTCCCTCACAGTCTTGAGCAATATCACTTTTGCCTTTGCTGAACTGAATTAGAGATGCCAGGGGCTATTAAAAAAGTCTTAACAGCTAACACCACCCATTTGTCCTCATAGAATAATTTAGGTTGCAAAAGGCCTTAGATTATTAAGTCCAACCATAAACCTAACAAGTCCACCACTACACTAGGTCCCTCAGTGCCACATCTACGTGTCTTTTAAATATCTCAGGAATGGTGACCATGTCCCTGGGCAGCCTATTCCAATCTTTGATGACCCTTCCTCTGAAGAGATTTTTCCTAATAACCAACCTAAACCTCCCCCAGTGCAACTTGAGGCCATTTCCTCTCATTCTGTTGCTTGTGACTGGGAGACAAGATCGACCCCCCACCTGACTACATCCTCCTTTCAGGAAGTTCTAGATAGCAATAAGGTCTCTCCAGAGCCCCCATTATGTGCCTCCAGGTTAAACAACCCCAGCTCTTTCAGCCACTTTCATAGGATTTATGCTCCAGACCCTTCACCAGCTCTGTTTTCCTTCTCTGGACATGCACCAGCACCTCAATGTCCTTCCTGTCATGAGGGGCCAAAACTGAACACAGGATTCAAGGTGCAACCTCACCGGTGCTGAGTAGATGTATTCGTGCTTAATTAGACACTGTTACCTTTGGTCTCTGTTTGGCCGAGCCACCTGCATGAGTCTGTTCTTTTCCTGCCAAGTTATGAGAAAACAAGCACTGATAAAGGGGAACTTCAACCTTGAAGGAAGCATCTTGTGTAAACTGAAATTAATTGGAGCCTGGCTATTGGCTGACGGCTCTTCAATGACAATTGAAGGAGAAAGTGAAGAGGAGGGTGTTGAAGTAGGCCCCCAGACTCATTAGGAAAGACCCTCAATGTGCAGCATGCAGGTGCAGGAGGAGTATCACTTACATAACAGGGGAGGGACTGAAGGCCTCTAACTGGGCGGTGCTGACAACATTTGCCCAGGTAGATGTCACAGACTAACTATAAAAAAAGCAGACAGTTTTTTTTCCTCAGGAGAGGCAGCATGCTTGACATTGAAGACCATGTTTTTCTTGTAGGGATGCCTGCCAACGTGTTGAGCCTACTGATGCCCTGAGAATGCAGAAGCTCATTATGTTGAGAATCTTAAACATTCTGGGGTTGGTATGTTCGACAACCTTGTGATTAACATCTGAGTGAGTCGGAGGTTGTCTTGGGGCTTGTTTCCTTTTCCTGTTTCTCGGTTTCTCGTTTTGTTTGCTGCTTGTCTGTAATAAACGCTGTTTCGTTGAACTTTGAGCGGTGTTAATTGTTTCATCCCGGTAGTCTCCCTGTTACAGTAGAGGGAGTGATCCCTTCCCTAGTCCTGCTGGCCACACTATTTCTGCTGCAAGCCAGGATGCCATTGGCCTTCTTGGGCACACTACTGGGTCATGTTCAGCTATTGTCAAGCAGCATCCCCAGGTTCTTTTCCTCTGGGCAGCTTTCCAGCCACTCTTCCCCCAGCCTGTAGCACTGCCTGGGGTGTTGTGACCTGTCGGGTCCCTAGAGGGCAGTCCTGGACTGCCTACTCTGAGGTAGCCAATGTTTGGGAGACCTTGGGCAAAATTAAGGTGAAACAATGCCAAACGATCAATTAAAAAGTTTTTTTTTATTGCAGGAATGATTTAAACCTTATGACAGGTTGAATGACCTGTAGCAGGAATGATTTAAACATTTGTAAACAGGTCCTGGGTTAAACTTTTCTGAACACATGCAGCAACAGAGATCTTTTAACAGCCCGCAGCAGCAGCAATTTAAACTTTTGAGAAGAGAAAAAAAAAGATAGGGAAATAGAGGTAGAGAAGAAAGATCTGGGTTACCATCCAGGGTTCCAGCACTATCACTAATCTGGTTCCTCTGGATGGCAGGTAAACAGAGGGTGGGTGCACAGTCCCGCTATTTACAGACTAGTCTTTGCACATACGCATTTTGTTATTCTCAAGCTTTTCAGAAGGATGTTGGAGGGGCTTGTGGTTTCAAACCCCCTCCCTCACCAGACACAATTGTGATGCTGCATCAAATTTGCTTTTAGAGCTAATTACCCAAGATGAGGAAGTTGGTCCCAGAAAAGGGCTATACTGCCTCCCAAGATGCTCTTTTCTAACAGTACCTTATCTAGCACCTTATCTAGTCAGCATGGTAACATTCCTTTTCTCTTCTACTGAATGTCTGAGACATTAACTCTGTCGGGTTTACATTAAGTCTTTCAAGTTTTCAGTCTCTCTCATGACCAAAGGGCATTTTGCCTTGTTGAACCTCATACCATGGGCCTGGGCCAATGGATCCAGCCTGTCCAGATGACTTTTAGAGCCTTACTGCCCTCCAGCAGACCAACTTAGTGTCATCTGATCAACATTAGATCAACTCCTGTCCAACTTAGTGCCATCTGCAAATGGACCAAGGGTGCGCTCGATTCTCTTGTCCAGGTCATCAGTAAAGATGTTAAACAGAACTGGTCCCAATACTGAGCTCTGGGGAACACCCACTGGTGATGGGCCACCAGCTGGATGTAACTCCATTCACCACAATGCTGTGGGCCTGGCCATCCAGCCAGTTTTTTACCCAGCAAAGAATGCACCTGTCCACGCCAGGGAGCAGTCAGTTATGTCAGGAGAATGCTGTGAAAGATGGTGTCAAAGGCTTTACTGAAGTCCTAGTAGACAGCATCCAGAGCCTTTCTCTCATCCACTAACTAGGTCACCTTGTCATAGAAGGAGATCAGGTAGGTCAAGCAGGACCTGGGACCTGCCTTTCACAAACTCATGCTTGCTGGGCTTGATCCTCTGATTGTCTGCATTTGTGACATGCTGACACTTGAGAAGGTCTGCTCCATGACCTCCCCTGACACCAAGGTCAGGCTAACATGCCTAGTTCCCCAGGTCCTCCTTCTAGCCTTTCTTGTAGATGGGCATCACATTTGCTAACATCCAGTCTACTGGGACTTCCTTAGTTAACCAGGACCACTGGTAAATAATACAGAGTAGCTTGGTGAGGTCTTCTATCAGCTCCTGCAGTACCCATCCTGACATGGAACTCTACCAACTTGTTTCCCTACCTATGCCTTTTTACTGTTGATTTAAATCACAAATGTGATTGATGAAGTTTGAAATGCCCAATGGGATGTCTCTGTTTTTGTTGAAGTTTTCAGAAACAACTGAACAGATCAGAGGGTTTCAAAGAGCAGCCTGCACTTCTATAAATGCCTTCTATCTCCAGAATGAACCAAAGCAGCTAGACAGCTTTGTGTCTGGCTATAACTAAACTGTGGGCTCATTAGTGTCCTCTTAAGGCAGGCAAGGAGGGGCCGTCACCATGTGGGGTTTGTTAAGGAGTCCTTAGAAACTTCCTGTTCAATCAGCAAAACTATTCTTGCTCAGACAAGGCTAATGATTTCCACAGTAACTATTACCCCTGGATTTTGTACAACTTCTGAAAAAAAATCTCAGACTAGTAAGAAACTGGTAAGAAACTAAGACAGAAACTACTTACATTTACTTCTTCAGAGCATGTACTCTACCAAATATATAAAACTTACCCCCCTTTGTAAGAGTTAAAAACACAGAGAATGAACAGTTAGTCATCGGATTGCAAGTTTTTCTGTCCTCTGGGCAACACTGCTAAGAAAACATACCCAATGTGAAAGTGCCAAGGTGTAGTGGAAAAATGCAGCCACCCCCTGTTAGAAGGCTACTAAAAACTCTGGTTCTGTGTGGCCATAGAGAAAATTAATTGACAGAATGTATGAGAATAACTGCAGAGATTGTGAGGCAAGGAAACACTGATTCATGACCAGCCTTCTCTAGTAACATTTCACTGAGTGTTGTAACTGCAAGACCCCTTGATAAGGTCTGGGAGTTGCAGGCAGCACCACTTTTCATGGTGTACTGGATATAGGTTACCTCTGGTTTATCAGCAGATCAATCTCTCATCTGTAATCTCTGCTGCAGGTTCTATTGTATTGCAGTAGTCAGAGTGGAAAAAGGTATTCCCACTGTCAGAAAACACTTGATCACAATGTTGAAGAATTGTCTGCCTGTAATCTGTTACTTGCTTCCAGAACAGACTTGACTGTTTCAAACATAGGATTGTGCGGTAAGTGGCTTGGGAAAGACCCTTTCCATTACTGAATTTTCCCTGCTACTGAGGATGCTGAATGTCAGTTCTATTCCTGCTTGTCTTTTCTTGACCCCTCTTAAAAAACACAATGGCTTCAAATTGCTGACAGATGTATGCCAAGGGGCTGTAATGTGTGATACTTACATAAGCACCTCTTGATATTCTTGGCTATTTTTTTGCTTCTGCATTTCTGTTTTTACCCCTATACCTCCTACATTGCCATGTGAATTCTCTTCCCTTTTGCTGTACACAGACTTTTGAGAATCTTGTTTATTTGCTAAAATGCATAACTAATACAGTATATTCAGAGGCTCAGGCTCTTGCCCACTCAGATGCGTCATTACTCCAGATGCAAAGTGGAATACTAATATTAGAATAGATCCTGTACTGACTGTTTCTCCTGACTGGCTACTTGTGGTCTAAACAGATTTTGCACATAGGTGGAAAAGTACTCTGACATAAGAGACTGAATTTGCTGGTGCCAGGCAGCAGACTCTCTGCCCTGTACCAAAGGATGTGGGCAGTGAAAGAGGTTAAAGTTATTAAAGTTGGATGGTAATGTTGTTTTCTTCTCCATCTGTTTCTGCAATGTTTTGTTAGTTTTAAGTAACACTACCCCAGTATCTTTAAATAGCTCTTTCAAAGCAGTGCTTGAGAAAAAGCTGACTGTCTGACCATTTTGCTGGTATTTTGCTGTAAAACTGTTTTGATATTATCTCCCCATCCTGGCCTGAACTGGTGTACAGTGTGTTGTCTGGGAGGCTATTGTTGCCTTCCTCATATGTTTCCTGTACACACTAGATAGCCTGCTATAATTATTGGCCTTTAAAAGGAGTTATGTCTCGTGGTATAACTCCATGGTAGAACAGGGATAGTGTTATGTAGATCCATCACCTTCACGAAGTGGAAAGAAGGGAGAATCTGACCTGCCTGGGGTTATTGAGAACTGCCTCAGCTCCTTTTGCAGAGTCCATGTTTCCAAATGTAAAAGGTTCATGTGTTTCACTAACTGCTTGTATCGTATCCAGACTTTCTTATGTTGTTGAGAGAAGGGGAAGTATTAATTACTTTGTGTGTCCAGAAAAAGGAACATAGTTTTTTTCCATAGCACAAAAGAAATAAATACATTATTCTTTAGAAGAGAGGTTACATAGCTCATGAAGTATTGCCACAGAAACCTAAACCATCTGAAAAGCTTGTCAAGAGACATGAGAGTATGGATTTGACCTCCACTTACAAACATGACTCCTATACTATCTCTTGAGTTGGTCCATGCCTCTCCTATGTGATAAGACACATCCTCAGTGCCAAGATGGATATAAGAACTACTTAGAAAGGTATATCTCCTTGCAGCTTCTTTCAGGACTTCACAGGTAACTTCATTTTTGAAGAAGACAGATTAAAAGAAAGCATGACGTTTTTATTCCTTCTCTATATGTATGTCAACAAGCTGTGAAGAAACCATACAGACAGACATTGTTGGTCATACAGCACCACTGGGAGGTCTCTGAAGTCATTTCCTTTGCATATCTGACAGGCCTACAGGCATCCTGTGTAGAGAAGGGTCATGGGAATTCCTACAGGTGTATCCAGCAATATCATCTTTGGGATAGACTGAACGTAATCCTGGTATACTGCAGGTATACTGATCCACACATGCAGTGGATCAGACACATCTAAAATATGTAGAATTTACTAGTCTGAGCAGCTCATGAAGCATGGGACCCTTTCTGTGTATGCTGCTGAGTTATTCCAGGAAGGTACAAGAGATGTACCCAGGAAATATGGACACACAATGCACGCAAGCTCTACCGCTGGTAAAACAGGCAAACTGTGCATCTATCTACACCCTTGTTTCTCAGTAGCAGTATCTCGGTGTAGAAGGCGTGTCTTTGTGGGAGCTTATTTCCTTCTCCACCAGCAGAAATTCTCTTCTGCATGCACTGGGAGAAAACTTTCAGTCACACAGTTACAACAACCATGCTAGTTTAGGTAGTAAGTCATAAGTAGAAAGTTTAGAGGATTTTCCCTCCCCTCTGCACACCTTTCAGCTAGCTAACATGGGTAGGCAGATAGTTAGAATTTGTGTATTTCTTAAACTATTTTTACTTATTTTATTTTATTTTTATAATGCTGTGCAAATGTAATAGCTTATGGTTGGAGCTGACATTGAGATTTGTCCCAAGGTACAGAGGTAATTTTTTCCTTAAAATTCAAAATGATATAGGGAGTCAGGAAGTCGGGAAACGTGTGTGAATGCAGCGTTAAAATTACCTGGCTGAAATGAATGAAAGTCAGACTTTAGTGCAGCTGCATGTTTGCAACACCATAAACTGCAATTTTTACACCAAGCACACAGGAAATGCTCCTCATTTAGAATGACTTGATTTGTGAAGTCTATGACCCACAAGTGCAAAATACTCACATTTACACAATTTTGAACACCTAGTTCTGCATAGGCAATGTCACCAGATGGTATTTGTTGGAACAGCTTCAGTGAAACCAATAAAAGAAGGCAGCTTAGTGCAAGTGAAGGATCTTTCTTTCTGTGTTTCGATATCCTTAACTTCTTTGTATCTGAAACAGATGTATATCTTTGTCTTTTATAGGTGTTTAGGTCAGCACCTTAGCTGTAGCTCCAGAGCTCTAATAAAATGTATCACAGACACATTTGGTTATAATTTACCGTATTTTTCAAAACACTGCAAATGGAAATCGTTGACCAAACCCCCTCAAAAATCAAGCTGCATACTGAATGAATTTTCTTTTAAAGGCCCAGGTTCAACAAAACATACAGGTTTTCATTGTGCTATTCTCTAAGCGTTGCTAGGTTTTACTGATCCCTGCTGTTGTGGTTTAACCCCAGCCATCAACCAAGCCCCATGCAGCCACTCACTCACTGTCCCACCAGTGGGATCGCGGAGAGAACTGGAAGGGTAAAAGCTGGAAAACTCATGGGTTGAGATAAGGACAATTTGATAGGTAAAGCAAAAGCTATGCACACAAGCAAAACAAAACAAGGAATTCATTCACCACTTCCTATGGGCAGGCAGATGTTCAGCCATTGCCAGGAAAGCAGAGCTCCATGACATGCAACTGTTACTTGGTAAGGCAAACACCATCAGTCCCGATATCCCCCACTTCCTCCTTCTTCCTCTCATTTTACATACTGAGTATGATATTATATGTTCTGGAGTATCCCTTTGGTCAGTTTGGGTCACCTGTCCCAGCTGTGTCTCCTCCCAGCCTTCCATGTACCCCCAACTTCTTCATCAATGTGGCAGTGTGAAAAGCAGAAAAGGCCTTCACTTTGTGAAGCAATAAAAAGTACATATTTGTATTACCAGTCTTGTTCAGCACAAATCTAAAACGCTGCCCCATACAAGACACTGTGAAGAAAATTAACTCTACCCCAGCTGAAACCAGCACACCCACTCAAGTGTGAAAAATTGAAATATTCTATTCAATTAATTATTGTAACTGAAATATTTGAACAGCATATATAATAGTGCTACATTGGTATTAAATTACCTTTCCTACTGTATAGTCATGTTCCTTCCGACTAAACACACTATATCCCAAATGACACTGTAGGTTTAAGATGATGCTATTGCATATCGAAGTTCATGTCAGATGGCTTTGCAACTTAAAGTTTCAAAATTCTCATCTCCTCCAGGCTACACACGTAGCTGTCTCTGTCTGTCTGCAGATATGTAATCTAATTTTAATTTAGTCTTGCTTGGGTATAGGTCCTGCCTAACCCTCCAACAACATATGGTTCATATCCTCCATTCCCTCCTGTACCCTCTAATGTTTTCAAGATTGTGCTACATGGGAAACTATTAATATCCATGAGATAAGAATTAGAGTTATGATAAAACTGTAACATATTTTGAAGGAATGGTAGCACTGCTGGCTTACACAAAGTAAAATAAATTCATAATGCCTAAGACAGATGGACTTGCTTATCATATTCTGAATATTTTGCAAGAGCTGAGGTTACATCTAAAATGCATAGACTGTTTTCCAGCAAAGATGGGAGAACCTAAAAAGCTTTTTGGTAACTCTTGGTTGGCATCTGAAATGTGAGATCTCTGAGCAAGCCTTTGCTTAGACATGGGCTGAATCTCATAGGTTTTTCACTTTTTAATACTTTATTAATACTTCCGCTGCAATAACACATCTGTATATGTATATACTCATGGTTCATCCTGTTGGACCATTACTCCAGGAAAATTACATACCCTGGGCATGGGCACAAGGTCAGCATCTCACCACTGCAGTAATGCCTGGACATCTCCTTTTGCCCCAGAGAAACAAGAGCGCCTGGGGCAAATTCTATTTGGAGTGGAGAGTTCAAATATGCTGATACCTAATTGCATCATTTACTCTATAATACTTTGAAATCTAGACTTCCTTCCTGTGCAAAGTTAGCTGGAAGCTTATTTGCCTGACGACTCTTAGTGTGGTTTGGAAGGAGGGAAAAAAATCCCAAACAACACAACCAACAAAAAACCCCCTGGGTTAGCTCCAAGACTATTTAATTTCAACTTCCTACCAGTAATCATAATGCTCTCTAGGGGAAGTTGCACAAGGTTGCTAGGAAGGGTAAAAAACTACAGTCTTGTGGCTGCAGCACTGGTCAGACAGTTAGGCAGCTTTGTGACAGATTCCTGGTGTGACTGAGAGCAAATCTTTTTAAATTACAGGGCCTTCCTGTATTCACCAGAAAACCTGATGTATATCTTTCTCCTCTGGAAATAATGGATCTTTATACCACTACTCGGACATATTACAAGCACCCAAATGGTAAGCCAGCCAAGATGTGTCAACCTTTGGTCCACGTTAAAAAAATTACTGAGCCATTCAATAGCTCTTCTGTAATGAAGGAAGAATATAAGCCTTGGCTGTGCAAGAAATTAAAACCTATCAGTCATGCTCTGGAGCTGACTTTCCCAGCAAAACAAAATGGATTTCTTGACTACCTTTCAGACCCATCAGGCACCTCATTCACTCACAGTTATGCATGGCCTATTACAGAGACCCACCTGGTTACATCTTTGAGGGAACTGATGCTGATGGTCACAGTCTCTACATCACTACTCCCAAGAGTGAGTGCCTGTAAAGGAAACTTAAGTAAAAAGAGAGCGGACGCAGCCTTCTTGGAAACAGGTTCAAAGAGCAGGGCCTCAGTGAGCTAAAAATGACTGTGATTTTTTTTTTGTAACCTTCTTTCAAACCAATCACTGGGTTTGCATTTAGAGAGCTCTTAAAATAAACTTAATTCCCTGTCAGTGACTTTTTCTGTATCATTTGCACAAATGAAGAATACAAAATCAAGGGAAAAGACCCATTGATCCTTGTTTCTCTGTATTTTTTTTTATTTTCCCCACCTAACATTTGCTCATTGACTGAAGGAGGTGTCCTCCTGAGACACTAGAGAGACCTCTTGGTAATATATGTCATTATTGGTGTAATGGGGGTTCAGCTGCATCCATAAAAACAGAGGTAGAACAGGTAAATTATATGCTCTGAAGTCACACTTAAAAGTCATTGCTGGATAAGTGTATCAGGGCTTAATTAAATCCTGATACTTTTGGTCTGCGTTTGGCCCAGCCACCTGTGAAAGTTTATCTTTTTCCTGCCAAGTTATGAGAAAACAAGCACTGATAAATGGGAACTTCATCTTTGAAGCAAGTGTCTTGCATAAACTCAAATTAATTGCTGTCTTCTGATTGACTGATCACCTTTCAAGGGCACTTGAAAGGCAAAGCGAAGAAGAGGGAGATGAAGTAAAACCCCTAGACTCAATTAGAAAAGACCCCTGAGGTATAACACACGTGCGCAAGGGGAATCCCGAGTTACTCATGCATGTGCAGAAGAGATCCCACTTGCATAACCAGGGGGTGGGACTGAGGGCCTCTAACTGGGCGTTGCTGATCACACCAGCCCAGGTAGACGTCACTCAATTAATTGTATAAAAGCAGTTAGCTCTTATTGGAGGTTGGCAGCAAGCTTCACATCAAAGACAACGTTGCCTTTTGTGGGGACGCCCGCTATTTTGTGAGCCTGATGACTCTCTGGGAATGCAGCTTCTGCTATGGGTAGTTCTAGGCATTCTGGGTCAGTAAGATAACTTTATAAGCAACAGCTGAGTAATTGGGGGAATCGTACCGAGGGCTTATTTTCCTCCTCCTTCCTCTCTTTCAGGTTTGTTTGTTTTGTTGGCCACCTCTTGGCAATAAATATCAGTTTTTGTTGAGCTTTCAACGGTATTATGGTTTCAGTTTCAGTATCCTCTGAACTCTCCCTGTTACAATAAATCTGAGATTTCAACCTTTTTCAGTACTCCCATCAAAGACACATACAAAAGCTACAATTGCTGGGTAAATATTACTGAATATTGCACCTTCAGTAACTGTGTCACTGTGTTGTCCAGAACTAGGCTATCAGATTGGAGGTTTTCCTGCCAAAGATACTACCCTAGGCTGACACCTTACAAGGGAACCTTTTCAGTAAAAGCTCTTCACTGCAGGATGCTGGACAGTTACCAGAAATGTCAAAGGGTTGAAATTGTCATGTGTTGCTACAGTTCAGCCAGCAGCTAGAGTGATACGATCTTTTGGATAGGGCCAGTATTAAGCTTCTCACCAGAACTCTTCATTTCTCTGTCCAAAGTGCTTTCTGTAGGCTTTCAAGTGTTCCATTAGCGCTATGAAACTTTCTGACTTCTAAGAGAATTCCACTTTCCTAAATCCTCCTCTCCCTTATTCCTGGCAGCTCTCGCTGTTTTCTAAATATTTAGTTCGAGTCCTAGCTAGAGCTGTTGTGTGCTTGATGATCCTTTTGGGTGCCTTCCAACTCTATTTATATATGATTCTATGATTCTGTGAAAGACCACCAAAGCACCATTTAAAGAGGAAGTGGAAGACAATTTCTGTATAAATGTATTTTAAAACTTCGAAAAAGCTTTGAAACCTGTTTGTCGCAGGGTATCTTGTCGTTAGGCCTGGTCTGAAGGGGGAAGAAAGACACACAAGACACACTAGGATGGTGAGACAAAGAGATGTCTGCCTGCTCAGCGCAGCAGGCAGCCTTTTATTGAGCTTACTAACTTCTACTTTCCCACACACAGAACATAAACATATTCCCACAAAACACCCAGGAATTTAACACCTGCACATTATCAAACAGCTTTGGCCTTGTACTGCCTAACACTCAAGCCTGTATCTATGGGAACATGCGATTAGCCTTACTTTTCTCAAGGGAAAGGCCTGACACCCTGCAAAACTTCAAGCTCCTCTACTTCCAGGGGGCTCGGGGGTTCTATGGGCCTGCCATCTCCCCCCACACCTGTTGGGATAGAAATTTTCCATAACTGCTTGCAAGTTAAAGCCAAACATATTCCATCTGAAAAAATGAATGCTTAACCCTGAGGGTGGGAAGCAACTGGAACAATACCCTAAAGGCACAGTGGGTCTGCTTCACTTAAAGTCCTTGAGTCAGTCCTAGAGGCCTTTTCTAAACATAGGCTCTAGTTCAATGAAAAATTATGTGCTTGCAGCAGGAGCAACTGGGCAAACCTCTACAGACTACACTATACAAAAGGACCAAACTGTGCAGTCATTGGTGACTCCACACAGCCTTCAGAAATTCATGAATCTGTAAAATAGCCACTCACCCATAGTGAGTAATTGAGCTAGAGTATGTTTGGCTTTTTTTCTTTTTCAGCTCCTCCTTTTATCAGCCTTCTTGAACCTTCATTTCTTTAATATTGAACTTCAACAGGAAAATACTTTTTCTTCCCTGTCTCTTTTGATTCAATTACTTTTCTGATTTTAGTTATCAATCTGTAATTCTGTCAATTCTGAAAGAGAGTTTATATGAAAGAAATAGCTGAGGCTCGTGACTGTGGAAAAGATTGTTCTTTCATGTGTGAAAACTCCCCAGTGTTCTTTCAACTCTTTGATGTGACTGGCAGGGAATGCAGAGCAAGGAGAGTCTAGCGTGTAAATCCATCTTTACTACAGGTTTGTGGATCTTTTTTGCTGAGTGGAAATTAGATAGTCATATCAATCTGGATAGTAATGCAATATTCTACTTAGCATTAGTAATTCTGGATTTTGAACATTAATAATGGGAAGCTCGATTTTCCAAACAGTGGACCAGGTCACACCAGCATCAAGAGGTCACAACTGTTTCAATCCAACACTTTCACAGCATAAGACACAGATTTTTTTTTTTCTTGACCTGTACTTATATGTGTTAAAAACTTCGGAAAACCAATATATAATAACACTAAAAATAAAGAGAGTTCGCTTGGGTGACTAAAGGTGTGATTCCACAGAAATTAAAGCTGATTAAAGCTTGGGCTGCTGCAATTTCACTACGTTCTCCTCCTGCAGCTGTATGTTTCCCTTCTTTTTGGTAACATTTATGGTCTCTGACTGCATGATGGGCCAGATCAGAAGGCTTACCTTACTGGTGGAAAAGTAGTGTTTTAGTAAAGTTAAGACCCATTTACTTTATTTTCCTGAACCAGTGCACCACACAGTTGCACAATTACAGACTTAGGTGAAGATATCAGTGAAGAATCACATGGCTCAGGTAGCCCAGATGTGACTTCACTGGCTGTGGTCGTTCATTTCCACATCTCCATTTCCCAAGAATGTTTTTCAATGCCTTTTAACTTGGTGTTACCCTAAAGCAAAGCCTGGGCTCCTCAGGACGAGGGAGATGTGGAGCTTCTGAAGCAGGTCCAGTGGAGGGTCCCAAAGATGGTTAAGGGACTGAAGCACCTCTCTCTCCTGAGGAAAGGCTGAGAGAGTTGGGCCTGTTCAGCCTTGAGAAGACAAGGCTGAGAGAGAGCTTCATCAATGTTTGTAAGTATCTGAATGGAACGTGCCAAGAGGATGAAGCCAGGCTCCTCTTGGTGATGCCAAGCAATAGAACAAGACACAATGGGAAGAAACTGATGTACAGAAAGTTCCATCTGAATATGAGGAAGAACTAACTTACTGTGGGAGTGACTGTGCACTGGAACAGATTGCCCAGAGAGGTTGTGGAGTCTCCCTCACTGGAGATATTCAAGAACCATCTGGGTGTGATCCTCTGCCATGTGCTCTAAGATAACTCTGCTTGAAGAGGGAAGTTGGACAAGATGACCTACGGTAGATGAGTTGGAGGGGGAGAATCCTTCAGGCCTGGCTTCAGTCCATTACCTGGAAGGTGTATGCCCTTCCACCCTGCCCCCCACCCACGTGGCCTGACACCCCACAAAGGACCACTCACCAGACCACCAGGGGAAAGACGGACGAAAGAGGAAGTTTATTGTGAAGTAGGGGCTTATATAGCTCTTGGGAGGGTCAAAGGGGACCAATCACAGGTGAGGGGTCTTACAATCAGGTAAGGAGTTAACAGCCAAATAAGGAAGGGGTTAACAAAGGACCAATGAGAGCACCTTGGGACATCTTCCCAGGACACTCCTGCCTGAGAGATAAGGGGTCTTACAGAAGGTATCGGGAAACAGCAGCAGTGACTCTGCAAAAAGCCATCTTAACACGTGTTTAAACAACATTAAAAACTTCTGATTCACCAGTCCATCTTTGGCAGGACTTTTCCCATAACTCCATTGCTACAATGACCCACTGTGGGGTCCCTTCTAACTTTAACCATTCTGTGGTTCTGTGACCTTGCACTCATGATGCAGCACAAGAAAACACTTCTCAGTGAACAAATTGGTGGAGAGAGAGAAGTTAGCTGTAGTCAACGTCCTACTTTTGAAGAATGGATAATGGCATTGTTGCCTAAAGATCGGGAGTAGAAAAAAATCCAGGCAAATTTAGTAGAGATAAGATACAGAACAGCTCTTTAATGAAGGCCTTCTGGCACAAGGAGTACGAAAAGGCATGTCTGCCCTGTGTCCAGGGGTTCCACAATTTATGGTCCAATCCGAGAACCACCCACTCCCGGGTCTGCCCCTCAGGTACACCTACCCCGAAGTTGAGCTGGAAGTCCTAAGACTCCTTTTTTCCTCTTCTTCATGGCACATACTGTCTTTGGAGCTTCTCCAAGGTTCCAGGCTTGAAGGTTGCTTTGATTATGATTGTATCTTGTTGATCAGGCCTGGGGTGAAAATATTCTTAAACAAGAGGTGTTTAGTACAGTCCTACCTTGAAAGGAGCCTAAACAAGCCTAAAGAATTTAGAAGATTTGATTTGAAATGGGGGAATAGGGTTTGGTAAGTGTTAACTACAATTCTAAAGTGTGACAGACTATACAGCTACATTAAAATCTACAAAAGCTAAAAATCCTAAAAATTCAAAGGCATCAGCATGAATACCTAAATACTGGCTGAAGTACAAAGGCTTACAATCAAGAATTTTCAAAAGCTAAAAGGAAAGGATGAAACAAAGGTGGCTTTGTCCTTGGCAGGGTTGAGAAAAGCATGCAAAAAAAGAACAAGGAGGATTGTGCTAAAGCAAAAACGGATGAAAAACATTACTGCCAAAGCCAGTTACTACAGTGGTATTGACTACTGTGATCATTGCCAAAAAATGTCAGCTGTGCACAGGAACAGTTCCATGTATGTACACTGCACAGACTGTTTGGAGTGATAGCTTCTAGCTGCATCCCTGAAAACACAGAAGAGGAGAACTCATCAGCACTACTGAACTCCAGGGCAAAGCACAATCTGTTTCGCAAGTTTTAGGCACAAAAGCTGAATAAAGAAGACGTTCAAACTACATCTTAGAGGGGTAGCAGCTAATAGAAAGTTACAAATGTTTCCTTAGCCAGGAGGAAGACAGCCCTGCAGGTCTTGACTGTGAAAAGGCTGAGTAAAATTACTGAATTCCCCTATTCTCAGTGGGAAACAAAATGAAACAACTCCAAAAGAAACCAAGTTATCTGGAATAATGGGGGAGATAACTAATCCATTCAGTTTTGACTTGTAAGATATCAGCCTTACAACCACCTGTACCTGCAAGGACTGCCAGCCCCAGTACCTTACATCTGCAGAAGGCAATCCATCTGGAGAAGCTTTGCAGTTGGCAATAGGTGAGAGGTCAAAAAAAATCAATATATTATGTACTTGTGGTCTAGAAATATGAACAAGCAGTAAATTTGTGAAAATTATACCACTACAAATTCTAAAAAGGGCTTCACCCAATACTATAGACTACCAAAGAGAGTAAATTGTCAGCACCTAGAGTGTTTCCAAGCTATGGAGAAACTGTTGAAAGATAAATGGTATGCTTCAGCAAGGATTGAGGGTGTTCATATCACAGAGGGAAGCAATATAGGTCCTGGGCATGGTATTCAGGAAGCAGAAGGCAGCTGAACTTAATATGTGAGAAACCAAGCCTTTTCTTTGCAAGATAAAAAAAAAGACCTTTCTTGGGGTACAGGTAGGATCTTCTAAAGGGATCCATATTATCTAAGTTGGAAAGAGGTGTGCAGAGAACTGCGGTCTGGGTTCCCTGGGATGGGAAACTTCCATAATGAATTTTCTGAGCAGACTTCGCTTTTGGCTGATCTCACTAAAAATCCCTCTTCCCCCTACTGTAGTAGTGTCTGTCTCTTTCTCACATTGGAAGCAGTAGTTTGATAAGCTGTGCCTCTCCTTGCTTTTGGGAGAAATACTGCTTTGGAGGAACCCGATTTTCCCTTCTCTGTCTGACTGCACTTCAGTCCCACAAATGTTTTAGGCTGCATTCAGCAGAGTAACTCTAAAATTGGCAATGGTGTGTTCAGCTCTATGTTCCCTGTTTCCATCAGCTCACTAGTGCTGTGCTTGTCAGTATGAATTGCCCCCAGAAGAGTAAAAGGGCTCATGTGCACTTCCAAATGCCATCACACGGGCTCAGGCATACTACTTTGCTGGGCAAGCAGGTCCCTGCTCTGCTTTGCTCTCTGTTAAAAAAAAAAAAAAAGTGCCTGTTGGATCCTCCCTGCACAGCTGGATTTGATTTTCTGTGATTTGTACGTAGTGGACTAACACTGAGATTTTTCTTTTTTGGTAATAAAATCACTAGGTTGTATGCTATTACTTGAAAACTGACTCCAACAGCATTTCAGAAGGCAAAGTGTTTTAACAAGCATCCACTAACCTTACTGGCTATTTATTTAAACCAATAATTTATGCTTTAAAAAAACCCCACCATGTTGAAAAGGCTAGAGGGAAGTCCCCATATAGCCCAAAAGCTCCTCAGCCCAAGCATTAAGCACTGCCTTAAGAGAAAAGAATCCATCCTGCCTCCTTACTTGGAGAGCAAGCTGTTCACGGCCTGTCTGGTGTGATCCTTCTGGCTCGTCTTATTATTTTCTGCTTTCCCACTGACGCTAGGGAGTTGTATACAAACCATGCAAGATCTTGAAGCAGCAGACTACTTTATAGTATTAAAGAGAGTAGCAGTAGCGAGTGGTTTCCCATGTCTATGTCATCCTAAGTGCGTGTGGGTAACTACACGCTTACTATGGAGTTGTTTGCATCCTGTACCGCTTAAATAAAGAGTATTTATATGTAACCAGAGGGCAACTCTCTGGTGTCCCTTTCCCTTTTAGCCACATACAATGGCATTCTTTTCTGTGTATCTATGCAAATATAAAACTTTTCTTTGCAAAGGGCTTAAAGGCTTAGACAACATTCTTGGTTTTCCCTTTTTTCTCTCCCCCAAGAGGTAAGCTGTGTGTTAGCAGAAAGGATAGAGAAGCGCAACACAATCAAGCAACAGACCCTTTGCTCATTGTTTTGGCTTAAACCCCCAAGTTATTAGAGTTTCAAAAACTCTAACCCTTTCTCGAGGTAGCAGAGATGTCTCTGTGGTCTTCCCTGGTTGCAGAGCACTTGCTCTGCTTGCGAGAGGAGTCTCCTGCAAGAGAGGAGGGCTCTGTTAAACTGCAGCGTTGGTTGGTGTAGTCCTGCCTGCTGTGCTGCAGTCCTCCTATAATCTCAGGGATTTAGCCAAAATTATCCTGGTACCCTGGGTATTTGAGTTTCTGGACAAGTGTGGAAGCACCCTGTAAGGCACCCTGCCTCTGTTGAAGGACGAGCATTTTGTGATATCAGGGTTGCTTTAGCTGTCTGTGTTTAAAGATGATGTGCAGAGGAATCTGGCCTTCAGAAACACGATGTCCATCTTTCTCAAGAGCTGCTGCTCTTGCTGAAAGTGGCAGTCATTTTGAAGGGACTGTGGAAGAAGCATTGTAGGATGAAATCTCTCCTTGGAGAGAAATAATTTTAATATTTATATTTAGTAATTAAATCAGCTCTCAAGGTCAAAGGCCTGCAGACATCTTTGAAGCTATGTAAGCAAGTGAGGGAGCAATGAGCGGATCTAGCGGATCTGGGACAGTGAGATGCCAAGGAGAAATGGATGTGACGCAGTCCTATATTGCTCCTTCCCGTCTGCCATACCTCATGGACAATCAACACGTGTAATTCAGAGCAGCCTGAGGCAGTATAACTGTTATAGACTCAGAGAGGGGCACTGAAGACATTCCCATGCAGTCCTGTTTCTGTATGCTAGAAGTGTGTGTAGGTCTTCCAACATGTGAACTCACCAGTCACAGTGCCAAAGGCAGGCAGTGTAAAGCTGGAATGCATGAAGGGCAAAGCATATCCAGTGGGCTTCCTGCACTACAAACAAAACAAAAAACACTAGCAACATTCTCATGAGAACGAATCACATCTGACTGGGGTTATAGCTCATCATATTTGCTGCAAATAGTTCAACTTTCACAGTTTTACTTATTACTTTATACTGTCAGCTGCTTTCCATGTCATTAACGCAGTATATGCTTTGTCATCAGCATCTGTAGCAATAGTACTTACAAGATCGATTGTTTCATGTCTTTTTTTCCCAATTTTTTTTAATTGTTCAGAAGTAATTTTTTTGCTGCCATAACCTTGTATCTCCCCACATAAAGCCTTCTCTATATGAGCA
The DNA here is from genome assembly GCF_003984885.1 of Neopelma chrysocephalum. Taxonomy (NCBI): domain Eukaryota; kingdom Metazoa; phylum Chordata; class Aves; order Passeriformes; family Pipridae; genus Neopelma; species Neopelma chrysocephalum. The sequence continues at coordinate 1,968,417 of NW_020925569.1, forward strand.
TGAGCTAGTGTACAAACTCAGATCACTGAGGAACCACTGTTGATGATTCTGTTTTAAATAAATTTCATGAGATACTTTGTGGTCTGTTTTGTGAGTTTATTTTTGTTTGAAAAAACTCTTCCAGATAGACCCTGCCATGACACCTCTCTAACGTGAAGGCACTTGCATACTTTCAGCCTTGCTGCCTCAATCACCCCGAAAGTGCACTGGATCCCTCAGTAGAGGCTGTTCCAGGTTTTGTAACCATTCTGGCAAAAAAGAGGGGCTGGAGTCTGTGATTTCATGGACTTTCCAGTCTCAGTCTTCATCAGTGATTTTAGCTTGCCGCATGGCACGCTGCCTTTATATAATAAAGAAGACATTACGTTCCCTGTGAGATGGTGAACAAAGAGCTTTATTTGAACAACGCGCCCCCTTTTATATCCCATAACCATGTGATCCCTTTATCCAATGGGGGTTGTGAACCTCGGTGCATGCTCTCTGGGCCTCTCTGCCCTGGTACATCCCCTATGTACCTCAGACGCCCCTACATCACCCCCCTTTTTAATTTTTAAGAGGATCACAAAAACAGTGCAAAACAACGGTACAAACAATCAGAACAGTACATTATAAACTATCAAGGCTTGCAATGATCCAGCATACTGCTTGCCTTGGTCTCTTATAGTCCTACTGTGAACCTTTTAAAACTCTCTTATATTCCTATAGGGTGGTGCAACTTGGAGAAATACCTTTATTAATCTATAGGCCCTGGCCTAACCGTGCAAACTTATAATCTTTATTAACTTGAGGGTTTTAAATAACTGGGGAGTGTAACTTTATTAAGAAACAGGCTAAGCTTAGCAGAACTAAATTCTCTTAGGTGACCCTGTGGCGGAGGTATTGTTATCTGTGAGGTGTTTAGTGTTTCAATATTTGTCCAGTCATACTACACTCTGGTCCATTCACTCTACACAATCGCTTGATGGCCATCACATCACGCATCATACACACATTCATGGATTTTTATAAACTGTTTTTTGCCACACTGGTCGTCCTTAAAGTAAACCTTAGACATAAACATAGCTTCCTTACAACTTCTGCGTTACTCTGGTTCTTGCTGATGTGATTTTATACTTTGTGGGGTGTAACAGACCTGGAAGGGGTTCATTTTAACTCCTTTCCTTCAGGCTCTCCAGCATAGCCTCTCCCCCAAATCAGAGATTTAGTGGTTCCGTCCACTGCCCAAATATCAATTCCCTTACCATGACCGATGTTTTGGGAGAGGTACACTAGCCTGGGGTTTGTGTTACCTTTCATACTCATATGTTTCCAGCTTGTCACAATTTGAAAGTTAATACATACATGGCTTTTCACAGATATTCTTTTGGCTATACAGATTCTCTCCCCCCTTTTTTGTTTAGTTGACACTGTTTTGATGTGTTGTGTGCTGTTTGTATAATTACCTGTATAATGAGTGAGTGTGGAATACTTGTGACATGAGAATTTTCCTATTTGATAGGAAATATAGCTGCTTTACTGTGAATATTATGGACCAAGAGTTGCTGGGCAACTAAGCCAAGGTGTCACACTCTGGCCTTTTCTGCAGTGGGTGTTGCGGAGGTTACATGATGTGGGTATATACCTACTGTTACATGTACATATTATAATATGTCCAGTTCAGAGATGTGTGTGATACCTGTTTGCTCAATCTCATTTGCAATTAACCATATGGGGTTAACGCGTTCTGAGATGGCATTGTTGTGATTTTTCGACAGTTTGGGCGTGACATGATGAAGTCTTGAGCTGATTGAATGTTGTTTGAATTGTCTGTTCAAGGAACTTGCGTTCTGATGGAAAAATTAATTAGACAATTTCGCTTGCTTCAAGACCTTAGATATGATGTTAAACGTTGTTATTTAGTCAGTCTCTTAATTCTCTGTCAGTTGTTGGCCCTTACCTGTCATTGTGTTATCTTGTATGCATTGTATGAAACTCCAAACGTCATATGATTCACAAGAAACCTAATAGAACGCATTTCAATTAACAGGTAAAGACTAACGATATCTCAAATAAACAAACCTTCAAGATGGGGTATTAACTTGCAATATAACAGAATCAGTTACAACATTAAAAGATTGCTTAATGAACTTTCCCAAGGCAATATGGACGAGGTCATTTCCAGAACCTGCACAGCTTTGGTTCGTGGTCTGCGTCTGTCCTTCCCTTGTTTTGTAGCAGGATTTTACCTGAGTTATTACAGCCTTTTATGTTGTTCCCAGATGCATGTGTGAAGGCCCTGAAGCCTTTTACTGGTCCGTGTTTGCATCTGGTCGTGGCTTTTGAAGGTAGATTAGTGATCTTTGCCCACAACCTGTATTTTGAGAGATGCATGAAAGTTTTACCATGAAAGCTTGCTAAGGCAGCTTGGAACCCTGTATCCTCAGCTGGCATCCTATCCAAATTGTCCTTTGTAGCTGGCATGTAGATGATGGTAGTGGCAGAGTCCTCTCCTTCCAGTTCCTGCAGTCTTCGTCTGCCTTTAATGACAAGCTTTGCATACATCTCATTAACAGTCCACACAGTGTTAGATGGTACATGGGGCAAAATTAGCCACTCCAGTATTTGCAGTGGGTCTTTTTCAGTCTGATCCCACAGTAACAAGGCTGCTAATAGTTGATACCTGCTGGGAATGAAGGCTAGGTAGATCTGCAGTTCAGGATTTCTCCTTCTGCCTATCCCTCTCTCTATTGCCTTGGTACGAATGCCTAACACCCTTTTGGCCTCTGGTATCAGTAGCCTATTAGACATTAGACTGGAGTCTCCCTTTGGCAGCTGAAGCAGAGGGTGTAGCTCCTCTGTGGTTATGCCTAAAATAGGCCTTAACCAATTGATGGCCCCCTGAAGCCTTTGCAACTCGTGTAAATATAAAGTGTTTTTTACCTTGAGCTGCAGCAGCTGTGGAGAATTTTCTTGCTGCATGAATTCCTGTCCAAGGAAAGTCCAGGGTAACAGTTGCTGAATTTTCTCCGCTGCAAGCTGTAACCCTGCATCTTGGACAGTTTTGATTAGAGCAGTAAGAGTAAATGGCAGTTCATTTCCTGTGGCCATGCTCATTGGTATGTTACCTGTACAAGGATGTATCGTGGTTGTTCGATACCTTGTCGGGCTATTTTGCATTCCCTGAGGAGAGACAACCCAGCAATAGCCTTGCATGGGTCGTGCATTTTTCAAGGCCATGATGGGAAAGGCAAGCCTTGGTACATCCTCAGGGTGTAGGAAGGTGGTAGAGGAATAAAGCTTTGAATCAGTTACCAATAGCGGCCAACTTGTTGGGAACACATTGGGCGAAGGCAGTCCATGCTGCGGTGCTCCTCCATGCTTTATGACTGCACCTACTGCTCTAGAGTTTGGCAGCATTCTCCACCTGTCACCTTTCTTGGGTGTGTAGTATATAGGGGCATTGTCTGGGCTGTTTGTTGCCACTTTGGGGCTCGCTTCGAGCTGCTTCCTCTCTGGCACATGAAAGCCGGTGGCACAGAAGGCGGCAAACAGCACGGCAACAAGCATTGCGATGCTGGCAGCAAGGCATCTGTTTCGCCCTCGGCACCCTGGGTATAAGTCAGCCCATTCCTTGCCATTAGAGTATATTGGGGAATTGCTGCAAAGGGGTCTCCAGATATAATCTCCTTGAAAGTGGTCAGTGCTACTGCACCTGACACCACTTGCTCTAAGTCTGGCCTCTTCTCGTATTTGTAGCTGGGCTCCTAGGGCCGCAGCTAGAGAGGCAGACCGGTGCTTCTCAGAGCCAATTACTCGGTAAGGTTGAACCAGCTCAGCAGTGCCGTGGTCAACCCCTCCAGGAAAGGTTTGCAAAGCTTTTTCACAGCTTGTGTTCACCTTATCAGAAGCCAACTGCTTATACAGCATCTCTCTGGCTTCATTATATTCAATTTGCTTGTGTAAAGCAGTCCACAGCCAATTTAAATGTTGTGGGTTTGGCTCAGCACAACTTTGTAACACTTTTGTGCTGGGCCGATTGCTGTTTTGGTCTGTGGTGAGAAGCCTTCTCATGGCTCTCAGCGCCTGTTTGATTGTTACTTTGTATTTCTCTCGGGGGTGATTTAATTGGGCACCTGCTGTGCTGTGTCTTCCTTCTCCAGTTAATGGATTTATTGTTATGTCGGCTGGGGTGTTTGCTATGTGTTTGGCATAATTCTCCCGAAAGTCAGATAAGCAGTGCACATGTTCTGTGTCATGTGAGGTGGAAAACTGGATGGAATTCAATGCCTCCGAATACCGGCAGGCATTATTTAAGGATGTGCCACCATCTCTTACCAAATGCCTCAGCCTCTGAGCAGCTGCATGCAGGAGCTCAGGCTGAGGGATGTGGCTTTGGCTAAATTCATTTGAGTATGCCCGGTTAACCTCCAGGCTGCCCAGTCGAATTGCCTTATCCCTGTTTTGTTTCCACCTGTTATCTGACTTTCCCCTGTTTGCCTTTTCGCTCCTTCCTGACGGAACTACTGCTAGTCCCTCCTCCTTTTCCCCCCATTCCCCCTTCCCCGTGGCTGCGGCAGCCTCGGTTCCCGGTGGGGGGGTGTGGGCGGGTGTCGGAGGCGGCGAGGGGGCGGAGTTGCCTCCCCCCTCGCGCCTATGGGTGGAGTGGGGCGGGGTTTGGGACGGAAGAGAAGAGTCGGGGTCTCACCCACGTGGGGGGCAAGATGGCGGCGGCCAGGGGGACACACGTGGCTGATCATCTGCAGGGATTGGGGGTAAGCACACTGGATTATTACCCCCATCTCTGTGCCGGGGTTCCCTGCAAAGGTCCCATGGGCTGGGATTTTGCATCTGGGGTCCCGGTCCCTCCCAGTTGCTCGTGTTACCTCGGCTCTCGGGTCCCGATAGTGAGTTCGGATTGCAAACTGCTGTCCCTCCCCCCTGCTGCATGCCTATGGGCTGTGCTGTTGCTAGCAGTGTAGCGAGGAGAGCGGTGTGTGGGTTACTTGTTTCGTTTTGCTGGTGGCTGTGGCTTAGAATGAGTCCCAATTTCTTGTGTGTATCTTTGCGAGTCAGCAATTGTGTTTTAAAAGTGTTTCAATGTGTTGCGAAGTTACCAAGGTGACAGAGTTTTGTTACCTTGGTCCGGAGGCTTTGTTCGGCTGCTGTTAGTTTCGATTTTGGCTCGGCTGCTTCTCCGCTGCTTTTTTCCTCTCAGCGTCCCCGCGGGGGTCTGCTGGGGTCCCGGGGCTCCGGCGTGGCTGCTAGGCGTCTCCGTGGGGGTTTGGCATGCGGCGAGGCGTCCCTCGGTACGGCACGGGGTGCAGGGGTGGCCCTGATGGCGGCACGGGGCTGCTATCGGCTCGGGGCTTGGCGTGGCGCAGCTCGACGGGGCGGTGGGGGGGGTGCTCTCGGCACGGCGCGGCGGCGTGGCTTTCGGGGGTTTTTCCCCTACTCGGAGGCTTCACGCAGTGGCTACAGGCATGCGTGGGTCAGCAGAAGGTGGGTGCGGGGCTCGCTAGGCGAGGTGGGTCTGGGGGCTGCGGGCGTTCGGTGTGGCTTCCTCTGTCCCGCGCGGCCGGTGGAAGGGGCAGCGAACACGCACAGGGGCGGCGGGCGGCGTGGGCGGTGGTGAGGCAGCACTGGCTTGGTTCGTCGGGTAGACCCGGCGCGACCGTTATAGATCCCTGCGGTGGCGGGCAGGGCGGCCAGCGCGTGTGCGTGTGGTCTTGGGGTCCCCGGAGCTCCGGGGTGGCAGCACGGGGCAGCTCAGCTGCTTCTGCCTGGGTCTCCACTGCTTTAGCCTCAGAGTTCCCAGAAGCAGCTCGCGAGATAAAGCACAGCAGCTCCGAGCCCCCTTTGGTGGGGGCTGGGGGCTGCAGGGCTAATAACTCACTCAGCTTCGCGGTTTCGCTGTCCGCTCCCGTCTGCTGGTCCCCGACTCCGGTCTCCGCTGCCCGCCGGTCGGTTTCTTTTTCTTCTTTCTTCCTGTTTTCTGTGCACTTCCCTATACTTTTCTGAGCTCAGTAACTTCGTTCCTTGGTCTACCCCAAGGCAACGTTTACAGACGTCTAGGTTTTTTTCGGTAAAAGACTCACACTTTATAAAACTAAAGTGATAACTGGAATCTACCGATATATACCTGGTACAGGCTTAAAATATCTGATCTAATGTAGATTTGGGCCCAGGTTGGGTCACCATTTGTAGCGTGCCGCATGGCGCGCTGCCTTTATATAATAAAGAAGACATTACGCTCCATGTGAGATGGTGAACAAAGAGCTTTATTTGAACAATGCACCCCCTTTTATATCCCATAACCATGTGATTCCTTTATCCAATGGGGGTTGTGAACCTCGATGCATGCTCTCTGGGCCTCTCTGCCCTGGTACATCCCCTATGTACCTCAAACACGCCCCTACAAGTGATCACTGAAGGAACGACGACTTTGAGCATAGTATTTTCTTCTCAGAGGGACAGATGGAGAATAAAATGTATTGTTGTATTCATGTCTTCACATGTGAAGTTGAGAATAGGAACAAGTGAAAAAGCAGGTGAGAACAGAAATAAGTATTTCAATCAAAAGAGGAGGTGTTGACATGTGGCTTTACTGCTTATAAATCTGGATAAATAGCATGTTGGATTGCATATTATTGAAATGCCTTAGTGAAAACTTTACATAAAAATTTATTAAAATTACTATGTATATGACCAGATTTTAGATTTGATTTTGATTGACTGGAGGGGAGATGTTGGGTGGAGACAATGAAAAGCAATGTAGGTGAAACTATGACTAACCAATATGCTTTCGGTGTGAGAAATGTATGAGATCAGTAGAGAAAGGAGGTCTGATTTTCCTCTCCCCCTTAGTTTTGTGCAAACTCAAGTATTTGACAAGTTCTTAGGTTTAGTTTCCACAAAAGTGGAGAGTTAATACATGACACTATTGATAAATACATATATACCTTTACAAAACAGAATGAAGGGAATGGTTAAACTGATGATTCCCAAAATGTGGTCTGCAGCTAATATGCAGAGCCATAGTCAGCATGAGCAGTTTTGAGCTTCTCAACTGTATACACTGGTACGCTGTGAGAAAATCTGACATTCAAAACAGTTTGAAAGCGTTTGTTAAAAATTACGTAACTGAATGAATGAAGCCAATTTACTCAACTACTAGCTAAAATGATCAGTGACTTACTGAAAGTTGGCATTAAAAACTTTTGGTTTTTTACAGTCTTGAAAAACTGGAAAAGAGTAAGCTTTTGGTTCACCTTCTTCTACAAACAGAGGTGTCAGCTTATGCTGACACAGAATAACCAAATTTATTAATGAATTGGTGTTTGAGCACCAAACAGATATCAAGGTGATCTCTAGGCTTTTACTTGATAAGGTAGTTTTAAGAGTAACTTAAAAGTCAAAAAGCTTCAACTGCAGTCCATATGACTGCAGCCAGATAGCAGGAAGAAAATTTCCAGCTAAAGGTTACTTTTGAAATCTCTGCCTATGGCTTCTCTCATTTTAAGATGATGCATGAAGATGCAGATGCCTGGAGTAGTTTAGTTATCCTTGCCTTGCCACATAACAGAGGCCAGGAGTAGGTCTTCTGTGGGAAACCTTTCAGCACTGTACTTTTCTGTTTTTTCCAGAACTGTTTTTTGTGAGGAAAATTAGTAGGAGGAACAAAATTGGAAGCTCGCTTTGAAGGTTTTGAAGGCTTTTTGACCTGACTAGTAACTAAAGCCATATGCATAAAAGAGCATCATTATTCTGTTGGGAACCTAAGCCAGCCTGCTGTTTATTTTACATCAGCACCAGCTTCTATACTTGTTTTACTCAAAATGAATGATGAAATTCCCACTGCCTTCAGTACTGTTGCTTCGAAGTCTTAGGTCTGGTCTTTGACTTGGTTGTCTGTTTGAGTTAGTGTATGTGTGAGGTGTTATTTACCTGCAGTTTAGGTATCTAAAAAAAATATATGCAGGAATATCACACAAGGAAAACTGTCAGTAAATCAGAGCAAAATCACTTTTCCCTTTTAGAAGAGATATATTATTTGTTTGAGAAGGGTAAGAGCAAGAACCAGCTTAGTTTTCAAAACTCAATTTTGTCTTTGTTAAGAAAAAATGCTTTTGTTTTATCAATTTTTTTTCTTCTTTCCCCTCGTAATTCTGACCATTACTAGGATTTCTTCAATGTATACATCTTATGCTTTAGGTGCATCAGGTAGCTGGCAGCTCCATTACTGAAGGCAGCAGAAATCTGTAAGGAAAAATTGAATTAACAGGTGTTTCTTCAAGCTGTAAGTTGCTGAGGAGAGTTATAAGATGTCTTGAAGCATTGCTGTATAGAAAAAAAGGAGTATACTTTTATTGATATCCATGATCCTTGAACCAGCAGCAATGGCTTTATACTTCTGCAAAAGCAATAGAGGCAGGACATTAACAAAAAAGAATAAAGCAAGGCAAATGAAGAATTAAAACATATCTTCAAGACAGGGTGCAGAATCTTAATGGCTGGAGACCTTTAAAAATGAGTTAAGACATGCTCTTTTCCCAAGGCAGGCACCTTATGTGTACTTTGTGTAATAGATGTGTGCTGCTATCATAATATGGAATAAGGACAGAGAACTCCAACAACTTTGCTAATTTGGCTTTTGTTTTTAAGGTAAAAAACCAACACATCAGACAGTAGTGGTTAAATAAGTAACCTGCATTACTTGTACAAAAAGTTATATAAATACAAGTTTGCTGTTCTGTTTTCCCTTTAGAGATTCCTAAAATATCCAGCAATCCTTATCTTACTGAGATGCTGCCAAGTCACAATTCAGAAGACAGACGTGAAATTAAATCAACACAGTGGCCACTCCAGATCAGATCCTTCATGTTTATCCTGTGCACGGTTATACAGATAACACATGGAACATGTGATCACCTTAGCATGTTTTGCTTTTAAACAAAAGAAAATGTTTTCCCAAATACTTTGCTTTGTGTTAACTAATGTACCAGAAATTTCCATCACATTGTCATCATCATCATCATTATTATTATGTTATTAAGGAATTGTCCTTCATTCCATGCATAACTACCATTTCACAAGTTAAAAACATCATCCCTTCCTCACGCCATAGTTTATAAAGCACTCTGTGCACAGTGAAGCAGATTCCCAACTAAATGCAAGTGCTATTAAAACTAAGAGAAATACACTATTACTGTTGATTTTAGAGGAACAAAATTCTGGGGAGATTTTAAAAAAATGGCAAAATAGTTTTATCTGTACAATTATTACTATTGCACTTTTTATACAAGAAATCCTAATAAATATTAGAAAAGATACACATTCACATACATAGAAAAGGATTATTTTTTTAAATAAAAAGTTACACTGATGCTTAGTAACACTCTTGAAAACCCATTTGTACTAAGAGCATTCACTGCCAGTTGTGTTTTGAAATAAGCCAATTTGAGACAGCTTAATATCATGAACCTGGCACTGACCTCGAAAATGGACTCCCAGTTTTGCTGAAAAATCCACGTCATGGAAGTTGCAGCATGGTAGAACTTGAACAGCATTTCATTAGCATACCACAACACACTAGCACCACCAGGGGTTACAGGAGAGGCACCACCATTCTCTTTAATTTAGAGGTCTTCAACCAAAACTCAGTATCCAAGTAGTTCTTTAAAGCTCCACAATTCTCAACACCCTACTTTGCAGATTTTCTCTAATTTTAGGGCCCCATTCTAAGAAGAGCAGAGAATGGACAGGAACTTAAAGCATGGAGCACTACTCACAGCCTGCATGCAAAATCATGCTGTGGGTGTGATGTTTGAGTCCCACTTTTTAGATTGTATCTTCAGGGTGTTATACATGGACTTAAATATCTGTGGCTTTATAACACCTGTTTTGTTGTGAGAGGCAGCTGGAGAGGAGCAAGTTTGTTAAAAATTATTTGCATTACCCCTCTGGGGCTGATGCTAAATCCATTCTGTTTCTACCGACTGGGAACAGCCATGAGAAACCAGAATCAAGCTCTTTTCTACTATGTCCAAAAGGCTTGGCTGTTAGGAGAGGGAAATTTTGTGTTAGCAGGTTAGGAAAACCCACTTTTTCAAATTCCTTTCCAAAACCCCAGGTCTGAAAACACCTGAACTCTGGGAACTGGTACTCCTCTCTTTTCTAAATAAGTCTTAGTAGGATGCAGTATGCAAGGTACCTCCCATTATCACAGACGGTTTCTACCTTTCCTGCCTGTGCTGATTAGGGAACAGTATTTTTAGGTTTGTATTACAGTCTGTCAAGCAGATCATACTTTCTCTCCTTTGCCTGGATAATAATTAACATCATCACCTCACCTCTGTGCTGAGGGCAACACTTCAATCCCCAATTCTCCCTCAAAAGCTCAAACTGGGAACATTTTCAGGTGTCTTTTAGATCCACTTATATTATAGACCATTGTTCAACTTCCCCAGACACCAGATCCTGAAAGATCACAAGGATGTCCCACTGAAATAATTTCCAGGCCTGATGTGAGAAGGAGAGAGTGGTTTAGAAACTAAAAAGAAGGGTTACAATCTTGGATGTAACAAATAAGTTTATAAAACAGAATCATATGCTTGTGTTCTCAAAGTAGTCCAAGACAGATGAAGTATCCGTATAATGCAGTTTAGTTCAGCCTTTTTTTTTTCTCCAGCACACTATTTGACCAGTCAAACTGAGGGGATTGAGTGCATCCTCAGTCAGTTTGCAGACGACACCAAGTCAGGTGGGAGTGTTGGTCTGCTGGAGGGAAGGAAGAATCTGCAGAGGGGTCTTGACAGACTGGATTGGTGGGCTGAAGACAACTGCACGAGGTTCCATAAAGCAAAGTGCTGGGTCCTGCCCTTGAGCCACAACAACCCCACGTAACAATGCTACAGGCTTGGGGAAAAGTGGCTTAAGAGATGTTCAGCAGAAAGGGACTTTGAGAGGGCTGGTCAGCAGCATGAACATGAATCAGCAATGCCCAAGTGGCCAAGAAGGCCAATGACATCTTGTCCTGTATCAAGAATAGTGTGGCCAGCAGGACCAGGGAAATGATTGTACTGCTGTACTTGCTGCTGGTAAGGCTGCACCTTGAATCCTGTGTTCAGTTTTGAGCCCCTCAGAAAAGGCACTGAAGTGCTGGAGCGTATCCAGAAAAGGGCTACAAAACCAGTGAAAGGTCTAGAAAACACATCCTATAAGGAGTGGTTGAGGGAGCTGGGGTTGTTCAGCTGGGAGAAGAGGAGGCTCAAGGAGTACGTCATTACTCTCTATAACTACGGGAAAGAAGGTTGTGGTGTGGTGGGGATTGGTGTCTTCTGTCATGTTTCAAATGAAAATATGAGAGGAAATGCCCTCAAGTTGTGCCAGGGGAGGTTCAGATTAGATATTAGAAAGAAAAAAAACTCACTGAAAGAGTGGCTAGGCATTTGATTAAGTTGCCCAGGGAGGTTGTGGAGTCACCATCTCTGTAAGTGTTCAAGCGGAGTCTGGACGTGGCACTCGGGTATATGGTTTAGGGATGATTATGGTGGTGCTGGGTTGATGGTTAGACCAGGTGATCCTGAAGGTTTCTACCAACCTTTGTGATTCTGTGATTCTGTAATGTGATGCTAGGTTTTTACTCTGGTCCTCTTCCTCATCTGTCTCTTGGTGTATCCCCCAGGCATGTATATGGATTATGGGGAAGCTCCACTCCTCTCACACCCATTTCTGGTGGCATTGGTCTCTCTGACCCTTTATGGTCTACCTTCATGACCATGTTTCGCTGCATTCTGTCTCTCAGATTTATAGAAGGAAAAACTTTTCAAGACCCTTTACAACAATGATTTGGGTAAAAGGTGTTCTTTTTTTTTTTTTAAAGGGAAATGAATAAAATGAAAAGGATATTTCCATTCCATTTGTATTTTCTGCAAAAGCCCTTGCCTCAGTGAAGCAAAGCTGTGATCCCCTTGTTCCTCCATTTTCATTTTGTCTGTCTTCAAGATTTTCCACAAGTCCCACAGCAACGTGACTTAAACTGGGTGAGCTGGCAGAGTTTGAGCTGCTTCACTTTCTCACAGTACCTTGTAGTGTCTCTGCACTCCACTGCCAAAGGGGAAACAAAAAGAAGAAATGGTGATGAAATAAGGAAAGAAGGATTTCTTACCTGAGGACATTTCCCTGGGTGGCCAAGAGGAGGACCTTTGTGTTGGGAGGTTTCACTATGAACATGAGCTTGACTTGCTGCAAAGACTGACTGTGAACTGCAAGTAGCCAAAGGCTTGAAGGAGAACGTGTTGGGCAACTTTTGCTTTTGGAGCTTGGGCAGAGGGCTGCTGAGGCTGCTCCAACCCTGTGTTTGTCATCTACCAGCATTTTAGAGAGGTTCGAGGAGTTTCCTAACAGCTGATGAACCAAAGATGAAGTAGTAAATAAAACTGGAAACTTACTTTAACAGAGTAGCTCAGAGACACTTTGGCCTACCTCTTACATTTGAAGAGCCAGTGTGTGGGAGTATCACCTCAGCTTACCTGGTGTTGTGTTGTGTTTTTCACACGTGTTGCAGAACACAGCCCAGTATGCAGATGTTAAGACACTTTTTGAACTCCCCTGGGCTTAGGTCCTGGTAACACTCGGACAGTTTTTGAGGCCCACAGCCTCCTGCTTTTTAGCTCCAGGTTGGAAAACTGTCCAATATCCCTGCAAGATGTTGGGTGGGTTGTTGCCTGAGGGAGTCCCACTTCCCATGCCATGGATGGAAAAGGGAAACATCACAGGGCAGTTGTACAGCTCTCTCCAGTGATGTCTGTGCCAAATAACTCCACTGTTATTTACATGTGGGACATTTCTATGTAGCAGAAAGAGGCTGGAGTGACAGCAAAGGTCTTGCTTGGTACCTGTAAGCTCCCTCATCCCTTCAACTTTCATTAGGACCCCCCAAACTCATCATGAGTTTGGACCTATGTAGTCCACTTTGCCTCTACTTAGAGGGAGTGTCAGAGCTGGTGTGGACATAGGCAAGCACAGTGATTCTGCTGCTGCACCTGCAATGATTGCACAGCAACTGGCTTGTAATTTAGAGGGTGACAACATCATTTCCAAACAGGCACCTCTGTTCTCTTTAGTTGGTTCGGGTTTTTTTAATATTAGTAACTTTTCCAGTCCTTTGGCAGGTCCAATTTGTTACCTGTCACCTGAAAGAAAGCAGCCTTGCCTGGATTTCCCATCATCAACCTACTTACCGGATTTGGACTATAGCCATAAGTTTGGTTGTGATTCATGTTTTTCTTTCTGTCTGTACCATTAACTGAAAGTTAATCATAGAATCATAGAATTTTTTGGGTTGCAAGGGAACCTTGAAGATCATCTAGTTCCAACTCCCCTGCCATTTGCAGGGACACCTTCCACTAGACCAGGTTGTTCAGAACCCCATCCAACGTGGCCTTGAACACTTCCAGGTATGGGGCATTCATAACTTCCTTGGGCAACTTGTACCAGTGCCTCACCACCTTCACAGTAAAGAGTTTCTTCCTAATATCTAATATCTAATCTAAACCTACTCTCTTTCAATTTGAACCCATTCCCTCTTGTCCTGTCACTACATGCTCTTGCAAACAGTCTTGCCCCATCTTTCCTGTAAGTTCCCTTCATGTACTGGAAGGCTGAAGTTAGGACACCTCGAAGCCTTCTCTCTTCCAGGCTGAACAACCCCAATTTTCTCAGCCTTTCCTCGTAGGAGAGGTGCTCCATCTGTCTGAACAACTTGGTGGCCCTCCTGTGGGCTTGCTCCAGAAGACTGTATGAATTATTTCTCACGCTATTAGCAAGGGGACACAATCCCAGCACTAATACCATTTCCAAAAAATCCCACAATGGGCAGCATTCCTCTCTGGGATGCTGAGTTTTGGACACTGGATTTTGCAGATGTTCAGGCTGGAGGTTCCCCAGGATGCCCAGCTGCAAGGTCCAGTGCTGCATTTCTGAGAGACAACTCTGCCTTCTTTCCTACCCCTGCACTGCTCTGCATCCCCTCCTCTCAGCAAAGTACCATTTTCACAGGGTGTGATGTTGCAGCGCTGCCAGTTTGATGGTCTTGGCCTCCAGGAGCAGTGATGCTCCATCACAGGTTTGTTGGTGCGGATGTGCACACAGTCGACACGCCGGGACTGGAAGCCGTAGTTTCCACACGGAGCCGTGCAGACGGTCCACAGGCTGACCCTCCAGTGCACACCACAGACGTCGGTCCAGCAGTTCTGGGTGTTCAACGGCCTGTGGGCAGGAGGGAGGGAAGGATGGGACAACAGCAAGCATTGCATATCCCAAAGGTAATTCACTCAGAGTGCTGCATGGATTAGGTCTTCACAGGGTGCAAGTGACGTTACAGTTTTTAACTGCTCTCAAGGACCAGACCCTCAGTGGATGCACACTGGTATACTAATACTGGGTTAAATGACCATTTGAACTATTTGAGGATTTGGCTGAAATGTCCTCTCTGTGAAGGGTCTGCTGAAAGGTGCAATGAGTGGTGACCTGTGTGGTCCAGCAGCACTTTGTAACTTTCTATGGCTTTACAGCCAGTTGAAACAAAACCATTCTCTGAAACCTCTCTTTTCCTTTCAACACAGTCTCACAGAAGATGCAAAGGCAAACTTGGTTCATATCTACTAGTCACACAGATAATAAAAATGCATGACTAGGAACCAATGAGCAAATCATATTAATTTTCAGTCATGATCAGTCTTGACTGGCATACCTAAGGCTCAGATAAAGTCAATGTCTTTACCATGGTGACAGTGGAGTTTTCCCCAGTTAGAGTCTGTGTTTAAATAAGTGAGAAGAAGACTGGTAGCTTAAGGAGAGATAGCACAGCCTTTCAGTCAGATTTGGCATGCACAGAAGACTTTCCAGACCCACTGGTGTGGATATCCTAGGAACAAATAAGTAAGCCTGGGCTTAAGCTTGATGAGATTTGTAACACATAACTGCACAGATTGCAGACTGACCTCTTTGTTACATAGGGGAAATCCATAAATTGTCAGTTAAGTTACTAGTCCATTCAATATCTCTGAAAAGATTGTGGATTCATACATAAGAGATGTCCTACCTTGGTAAGGCACTGCATTGATCAGATGACACAGAAGTCCCATCTTTGGTCTGGCAAAATATCTGTCTGTGCTGTACAGCCAGTCGTGGTCCAATGCAGGGCCCATTACACTGTGAACAGAGAAGAATCACTTCAGGGAGGTAAAAGGCAGGGCCACGTTCCCATTTTATAAGACTGCTAGTGAAATAAACCACACATTGCCATTCAGTGACTGTTGAGATTTCAAGCACTTTCTGCACCTCTGCAGGCTTTGAAGGCTGAGTGTGCAGTCATCTTCTGCTCTACGTCACTCTCTTCCAGCACCACTAAAACTGCATTTCTACATCTGCTCTGTAGTTTCATTACCTCTTCTCTTCAATAGTTCAGTCTTACATACATCTGCTAGGGCAAATTAAATGCTCTTGTGTCAGTAGCCAAGAGCCTATGATCCATACAGGAAATCTCAATATAGTACTTTTACTGTGCATTTTGCAGCTTGTACTATCACAACTTATGACCAAATAACTAAGAATGCATTGAACCAAGAACATATTCCACTCCATTTAATAATTTTAAAGCACCGAAGGACAATAAATAAATGCAGCAAGTATGACAGACACACAGCAAATATGCAAGCTTGTTCCAATACTGAGGCTATCCTAACTTATTCAAGCTTAACAATAGTATGTTTCTGTTCAACTTTTATCCTCTCCTTTAATTAAAACGTAATTAGCTATAGGTATGAAGCATGTATTTGTGCTCTTTTAAAATTATATCAGTTGTTAGGAAACTGTTTTTCTAAGTATCTGGAAATCATATTCAAGAACAAACTGAGGGTTGAAGAGTGGGATGTTAGTGTGAGGCAGGAATTTTCGCCAGGGGAGGGCTGCTGACTGATCCCTCTGCCACCTTCACCCCCTCATCAGTAGGAGCCCTGTTTCACATTACCATGCACTCCTCAAAAAATACTCCCTTCTTCCTGCTATTTCTTCCCTCCCTGACAACTGGGAAGAGTTTCCAGCTGGTCCCAGTCAATGCTCTTGTTGGAAATATCATTCATTGGAGTATATGGAGCACTTCTGCGATACCTGCAGGGACCAGCAGTCCTCATCACCATCAAGCCTGAGTCACTAGTTTAAAACCAGTATGGGATTACATAGTGGAGACCAAAATGCCAGTAATATTCAGTGAAGGAAAGGAATTAATTCTAGAGGTGAGGGTAGAGTAGGTAGTCTGTTTATTTTCTTTGTGAACTAGGAAAGTTGGTCACTACATGTGGGCAAGAGAGACCTGATATCTCACTAGACTACCAAGCAAGTCACTGAGCCAGTGATATGTTCCTAACTGTGTAACAGTCTTCTGACTTGGAGACTGAGCAGTATTGAATCATGTGGAACTTGTTTTTTTTTTTTTTAAGCTAGGTAGAAGAAATAATATATGATAATGCGCAGAGGTTAGGTCTAAGAAATTAATTCTGAATTACTTGATTGTCTCAGCTGAGTATGATGTCATGGGGAACAATGCAGCCCATAATGCTTTGCAAATATGGAAGAGGTAATTGTGTTTTTGCAAGAATAATCCAGTCCTTTCCTGGAATTCCACGGGAGTGAAAATTTGCTTCTTTCACATAAAATGTTAATTCCAAGCTTTACTTGTAAATGTAATACAATAACTCAATTACCTTTCAAGAGTTAAATGAAGTTGTTTTCAAGTAGTGAACAATAACATGTTCTAGTAGCTGAAGACACTCTTTACTACCAACACAGCAATAAAATTTGATGCAACACAATCTCCAAAGAGAGAATTTGAAGATCTGCAAAGCAGCATGAAGTATTCTGAAAATGTTTCCTGCCCTCCATTCTGCATTTCATCATGAATCAAATCAAAAAAGCTCACGCTTTTTGGTATTCTCAGGCAACATTAGCAACTTTGTAAAACTGTGTTATTGTAAAATCTTTCTGCCTCAAACCTATCACAATCATCAATCCTGACTCCTGACAGCCAAGGCTGAAACACACTCACTGGCTAGTAAGGGGACTTAAGACTTAGAGAAAGCTATTTCCCAGATATGTCACCTGTCACTATAACAAGGAACTGCAGACCTTTTCACTGGGGATGATACGGGCTTTGCAGTAAAAGTCCTGTTCACAAGCAGCATTTCTAGGGATCACGGGAAGCTACAGAAATCCAAGCAGGTAGTGCATCATATAGAGAGTTGTAAGAGCTGAGCAAATTAGTTGCCTCCTCAGAAGTCTGCAAATTATAACCTGAAGACACCAGGTTGCAACATCACTCCACTTGTTTTCTATCTCTTTGTTCTAGTCCATACTATGAAGCTGTCCTTGGACTGCTGCCTTGTTCCTTATTGTCCTAGTTAGAGCAGCCGGGAGCAGTTCATCACTGTGTGGGTGTAACCCAAACTGTGTATTCTACACCCTCTATGTCATTTCCCAGGAACTGTTAACAATAGACCATTTGCAGCAGCTGCCCAGAGCACACCTGACCCCTCAGGCTATAGTTATGGGTGATGTTAACTCCCCTCCAGGGAGTTAACCTCCCCACCCAGCCTGAGGGGTCATGTCTGCTAATGGGCCACCAAGGATTCCAAAAATATCTCATGACTCACAATCACCTGTTGTGGAACTCCCCGCCCTGGGAGAGGTACTGGGCATTCCCCCTTGAACCTGAGTGTATATAACCTTGGGGTCTTGGGACTTCTGGTACCACTCCAGAGGATCCAGAGGAGGACCAGAACCTCAACCGGACTGCAACCACCACCCTCGACCAGACTGCGACCAGTAATCTCACCAACAGGTTTTTCTCCCCTTTTACTTTGGACTCAGGGGGACCACGTGGGGCTCAGCACGGGGGCCCATGAACACCATTCTGTTCGTGCCCCAGGGTGCTGGGTTATACGTCTGGGCTTTGTGAGTTAAAACCAATTGTTTGTCCATATAATTGTATTATTGTATTATTTTTTATTAAATTGTAACTGACTTATAATCTCTTTTGAGTTGAGTTAATTTTTCCTGCCAGTTTACCTTTAAACTAGCACACTTACCTGGCTCCAGGAGGAGACTACCCACTCAAAACAGGGCTGCCTGTTACAGTTCTGTGTGTCCACAGGGCGCTTGGACACCTGGGCACAAGCCTCATTTGACATTGGGACAGAGCTGCCCTTTGCTGTCAGGCGCTGACAGGTCACTCGCCGCATTTGGATGCCTCCACCACAGCTCCGCGTGCAAAGAGACCATGATGTCACCATCCATCTGTAAGAGAAAGGCAAACAGGTCAGGGAGCAGGTATGTGCCACCATCTGCAGGATCACTGGCATCATCAGGTCTTTATATATTGGGCCAAAGACAGGCAACAATAGCTTGGTTCATTTAGGGGGCAATCCTCAAAGGTGCTGAGTGTCTCAGCCTCCTGTAGTAGTCACTGAAAACTTCTCAGAAGATGAGACCTGAGAAAAAAGCACAGTTTTCATTAATTTATCTTTCTCAAGGCTCTTTGTGCCTTCAATTCATTTTCTAGCTCTTAAGGCTGTTTCTAGAGGCTTGGCACAGGGGTCAGGCATGGCTGTTCTTACACCACTGTACCGCAGATGCCTCAGTAAAAGGCTACAGTCACAATGCCAGCAAGGACTAGCCCAGTAGCACCCTTTAATAGGGAAAACTACCTCTGTAAAGTTGCTGGAGCAGCTCAGAGGCAACTTTGAACTTGGTGCTGAGAGAGTAGCCAAAAGCCTGCTGGGTCCTGCTAGTGCTTGCCTGCTCTGTTGTACCCCTGACAGGTAGGATAATCCAGAAAAGCCTAAAAATTGCTCAGGGAAGGTCAGCCCAGGGGACAAAAGACACTGTTCTCCTTTCCTCTTGAGCTCAGATCATGCATTCGCCAGCTGAGGCTGAGGTTCTGAACCCCTGCATTTAAAAAAATCTAGTCTAACTAGCTAAAAGGCTGTAACAACAGAAAATAATAGTCCAATACATTTTGCTACTTTAAGGATCATTAAGTGAAACACTCGTACAGTCAGGTTTGTGAAAGACTTAGGAATAGGAAGAATGCAACTGATTGCTAGTTTCCTGAACAGTTTTATGGCCAAGTCAGAAGTTTGCTTCATTAAGTGTCTGGATCCTAGGCAGGATTTGTGTGGTTTTGGGAGTAAAATACTGCCTATCACATCCCTCACCAGAAGTGTTTATGATTACTTTACTAAATAGGTCATAGGCATTCTCTAGTCCCATGGAGAGGCATGTTTCTATTTCTCAGTCCTTTGCAGGTAATTAACTCCCATGGTCACAGAAACAAACAAAGTATAAACAAACATACTCTCAACAAAAACACTGGTTATTTTTTTAAGCAGTTTGGTGAGGTTGAACCTGCAATTTCTGCACTGGTCATAAAGTTCTGCTCTGCATGTCAATCAACTTTTATTTCCAAGCTTACATCTCAGCAGTTTCTCAGGAGCTGAGGGAGGATTTTGGGTTGTGTTACAATTTGGGGAAGGTATAAAAAGATAGATATAAACCCATGGAATAGATATAATCCCATGGAATTTACTGCCATCAAAAACTGCTGCTAATGAATAGGTTTCATATTTCATCAAATCTCTTTTGGTTTCTTTCCTATGACCCAGCTGGCAACTCAGAAAACATATGCCTGCAAAGAAGGGTAGGAATATATTTTAAAAGGTAATTAAACAGAAATGTGCAATATACCCAAGACACAGAAAGAGTGGTGAATCTGGACATTTCTTTTTGAGTTGCTTAGCACCTCTCCTTGCCTAAGCTTAGACTCTCTTTTTTTGATACAAGTCTCTAATCACTGTTGAATGAGGGAAGATGTGCATTTTTCTTGAGATTCTGACTTCTTTTAAGTGCTTGTATACTGAAACACACCATATCCACACTGAAAATAAGGAGAGGAAGGAGTGAAAACATAGAAAAATATGGAAAAAAAATGTTTACACATCTCAGCTAAGGAGATACCGAATTGCAGAAGCATGACATTTTTAATAGGCAGGGGCCATAACACTATACTGACTCTTTGGATAGGCACTCAGGATGAATTATTCTTTGCACCAAAGGCTGTCAAACAAGGAAAGGTTTAGTGTGGGGTAAAATCATTGAATCTTTTAGGTTGGAAATAATCTTAATATCATCAAGTGCAACCATTAATCCAGCACTGCCAAATCCACCATTAAACCATGCCCCTAAGTGCCACATTTACACATCTTTTAAATACCTCCAAGGATGATGATTCAACCACTTCCCTGGGCAGACTGTTTGAATGCTTGACAACCCTTTCCATGATGAAATTTTCCCTAATAGCCAATCTAAATATCTCCTGGTGCAACTTGAGGTCTATTACTCTTGTTTTGTCATTTGTTATTTGGAAGAAGAGACCGACCCCCACCTCACTACAACTTCCTTTCAGGTAGTTGTAGAGAGTGATAAGGTCTCCCTTGAGCCTCCTTTTCTCCAGGGTAAACAATCCCATCTCCCTCAGATGCTTCTCACAGGACTTGTGCTCCAGACACTTCACCAGCTTCTCCATCCTTCTTCTTTCTTGTAGTCAGGGGCCCAAAATTGAACACAGGATTTAAGGTGTGGTAGAGGAAGACCTAAGTGTAGCCAGAAGTCTTTAAAGCTGTTCTAGATCCTTTGTGTTTAATAGTAATGAAAAACAAGGGCAGAGAGTTACAATTCCAAGGTAACTACAAGCTAGGAAACTCCAAAAAGAGGCAGAACTTACTCTGAGCACCCCTCACGCCAACTAGATCTGATGGGATGTTCCCATTTTACAAAAGGTATTTCCATTCTGCTAAGGAAATTCGTTGCAACTACAGCTACAATCCTGCCCATATCAATGTTCAGGCAACACAGGAGTCAGAATTAAACCGCAAAGTAGCTGCTAAACTGAGTTTCTTGTCTTTTACATTGTCTAACTAAACTGCTACGAAGCCATGTGTAACACAAAAAAGAAATGATCCTACAGTTCTTGGGTGACCAAATTCCTATGTGTATAGTCCTCAGAAAAGGCATGATAACTATATCCAACATAGGGTGAGGCTGGAATCACTGAAGACAGCTCAACCTGGAATCACCCAAGACAACTCAACCTGTGAACTTTACTAATAAAAAGTAAGCAATAGCCTCTACTTTATTTTCTAACATAATTACTGAAGGATTGAACTCTCCTTCTACCAGGTACTGTCAATGTTTTCCACAGATTTTGCTACAGACTCCCAACTGTCTTGATTAAGCACTCATAAATTCCCTTTTAGCAATGACTAGTCCGAACAGGCACCAGAGAGGCAGAACCACCTCAACCACATCTTAAATGCATGTGTGACATTTTTAATATGAGACATACAAACCGTGAAGGGCAGTCTCTTCTGTTGCATGCAATGGGCTGCAGAGATGGCTTGGGTGTCTCTCTGCAGTACAATGTGTTGACTTCAGCCCCATCCAGCAAGCACCTCAACTGGGGCAGCTGCACCCCTTTGTGGCCACAGGAAGCCGAACAAGCTGTCGGTTTGTCCACTGACCACCGGTATTCTGCCAAAAAGTGTGGGAGGGACATGTTAACACTCAAAAACTGACAGCAGGAGTAAATTAGAAAAGAGAGAGTTGAAGATGTTCTCCAGGATGAAATATATGGACTCAGTGAAGGGAAGTTACCGACACCTACAAGGCACCTGATGTGAACCATTGACTGCCTTTGGTGTAACAAACCCACATGTTGTTGCTTAGAAGCATTAGGCATGGTAGACCAGCTAAGTGAAGCCAGATGACAGTGATGCAGGATGTTGCACCTATACTTTTAAAGGTGTGTGATTTAGTGAAGATGTGGTTAACTGCAGTTACTAGCAGTATCTATGAATTTACGATCTTAAAACAGTGTGTTTCCCACCAGACAGATCATACAGATCACCTATCCCAAAGATAAATGGGGGAGTTGCAATATTGCTCAAAATTTTATGGCAAAATTGAAAGAAAAGTTAAATTCTTCACTAGCCATCACTAATAATTGGAGCAACGAAAGCTGCATATTCTGTTCCAATCCACCTGCATCACTTTGTTCTGTGGCTTTATCACTTTCATCTTATTTCTAGGATAACTATAACAATAACTGTTTCAGCATTTTTACAAGTGAAGGGTTTTCAAGAAGAGACTGTGAAACACTGACTTTAGCAGATTAACAGAGGGGCTTCAAGTTTTAGGGCTTTAAACTGTGATATCTCTGTCTTAAAAATTCTGGACAAGAAAATTGTCCAGACTCACCATAAGTATAGCTTGAATCAGTAAGGTGTGTTTTATGCTCAGCAGGCCAGAAATATCTGGTGGTATTTTGGTAAACTAAAACCAGTTTAAAAGACACTGTAAGGTACCTGGAGTCCTGAAATATAAATTATTATTATAAATAATAAATCATGGCTAGGCTTCGCAAACAAAGATTAAGGAAGGCTCTATCCACATTTATTACAGGCATGCTGGTGGCTAATGAGGCCAATACGAGATAGATGTGTCCGATTGCAAAAGGCACAGCAGAAAGACTCAGATGGTATATTCTGCAAGACATGGTTCTTTCTGCATTGCCTTTTCTCCTCAAGAGTGATCCTGCGTGCCTTCTCAAAGGAGACAGCTGCGTTATAGATGGTGTGTCTCCAGGCCTCCCGACTGGAGGCCAGAGTAGACCAGTTATGATGATCAATATGGCCAAGGCTGAGATGTTGTTTCAGGGAGTCCTTGTATCTTTTCTTTGGGGCTCCTCTCTTGTGGCAGCCGGTGGCAAGTTCACCATAAAGCAAGATCTTAGGGAGGCGGTGGTCCTTCATCCTTGAGATGTGCCCTGCCCAATGCAGCTGTGTTCTCAGCAACATGGCCTCTATACTCGTAACTGCTGCCTGTTCCAGAACAGACATGTTAGTTACATAATCTGACCAGTGTATGTTTAGGATTGTACGGAGACAGCGCTGATGGAAGCGCAGGTGGTAGCGGTAGATGACCCATGATTCGGAACCGTATAAGAGAGTAGACAGCACTATGGCTCTGTAAACACTAATCTTGGTACTTTTCTTCAAGTGTTTATTACACCATACTCTTTTATGGAGTTTTCCAAAAGCACTATATGCCTTCGCTAACCTGTTGTCTATCTCCCCGTCAATCTTACCATCCGAGGAGATGAGGCTACCTAGGTAATTAAACTGCTGGACTGATTTGAGCTCTGACTGGCCAATGGTGATGTGGGGATGATGGAAGACTTCCTGAGGTGCAGGTTGATGGAGAACTTCTGTCTTCTTTAAGCTGACTTCCAGCCCAAAGAGCTCAGCAGCATCTGCAAAGCAGGATGTTAAACGCTACAGGGCTGCTTCTGTGTGGGCAACAAGGGCGGCGTCATCAGCATAAAGCAGCTCCCGGACAAGATGGTTTAAGGTCTTGGTGTGGGCCTTCAGTCGCCTTAGGTTGAATAGGGTTCTATCAGTACGATATCGAATGTAGATACCATTCTGAACATTGAGGTCTGCCGTGGCCCTTTGGAGCATCATGCTGAAGAAGACTGTGAATAGGGTAGGAGCAAGAAGGCAGCCTTGTTTCACATCGTTCTTTATTAGAAAGGGCTCAGAAAGTGTGTTGCTGTATCTGACTTGGCCTTGCTGATCCTCATGGAGTGAGATGATCATTTTAAGGAACTTGGGGGGACAGCCTAAACATTCCAAAATCTGCCATAGACCTTTTCTGCTCACAGTATCGAAAGCCTTGGTGAGGTCGACAAAGGTTACATAAAGACCTTTGTTCTGTTCCCTGCACTTCTCTTGCAGTTGTCTGAGAACAAATACCATGTCTGTGGTGCTCCTGTTGGCTCTGAAACCACACTGACTTTCAGGTAGAATTTCTTCTGCTATAGTGGTTACTAGTCTGTTCAGGAGTATTCTTGCCAGGATTTTGCCAGCAATGGAGAGCAGAGTAATACCACGGTAATTTGAGCAGTCTGATTTAGTACCTTTCTTCTTATACAAAGTGGTGATGACTGCATCACGAAGGTCTGATGGTAGTTTGCCTAGTTCCCAACAGCACACCACAAACTCGTGAAATTTAGCATGGAGTGCAAGGCCCCATGTTTCCAGACTTCAGGTGGAATTCCATCAACCCCAGCTGCCTTGCCGATTTTCACCTGCTGTATGGCCTTGAGGGTTTCTCCTAAAGTGGGGGTAGGATCCAACTCATACTTCACCGGTTGTTGTGTGATGGACTGACTTGCTGAGTCTTGGATTACACGGTTGGTACTGAAAAGAGTCTGAAAGTGTTCAGACCATCGATTCAGAATGGAGGTTTTATCTGTTAGAAGCGTTTGACCATCTGCGCTGAGTAGAGGGCTTTGTACCTGGTATGTAGGCCCGTATGCTGTTTTCAGGGCCTCATAGAATCCTTTGTGATCCCCTGTATCTGCACATAGTTGAGTTTTTTCAGCTAGATCGATCCACCACTTGTTCTGGATGTCACGGAGTTTCTGTTGGAGCTTGCTGCATGCAAGATGAAAGGCTGCTTTTCTTGCGTGACAGGAAGGCAGTGCAAGGTGTGCTTGGTGGGTGGTTCTCTTCTTCCTCAACAATTCCTGGATTTCCTGATTGTTTTCATCAAACCAGTCCTTGTTCTTCTTGAGGGAGAACCTTAAGGATTCTTCAGAGGATTGCAGGATGCTGTTTTTAATATGGTGCCAAATTGTTTCAGGAGAGGAATCTGCAGAATCTGTGGAATGGTTTTCGAGCCTAGTTTGAAGGTTTGCCTGGAATCTGTCTCTTACTGTGGCTGATTGGAGATTGTTAACTTGGAGTGTTCTCCTTGGGATACTGCCCCTTTTAGGTTTGAATTTGAGATTGAAGTTGAGTTTACAGCGCACAAGCTGATGGTCTGTTTGGCATTCTGTGCTGGGCATCATGCGTGTATGGAGGACATCGCGGACATCTCTCCGTCGCACCAAGACATAATCAATGAGGTGCCAATGCTTACATCTAGGGTGCATCCAGGTTGTCTTCAGACTATTTTTCTGCTGAAAGATAGTATTAGTGATGGTGAGTTGTTGCTCCGCACAGAATTCTAGCAGAAGTCGACCGTTATCATTGCAGTTTCCAACACCATGCTTGCCTAATATTCCTTTCCATGCTTCAAAATTCTTACCTACTCTGGTGTTGAAATCACCAAGGATAATGATCTTATCATCTGCAGGCACCTTTTGGGTAAGGTGGCGCAGGTCAGTGTAAAATTTATCTTTTTCAGCAGGGTCAGCTTGGAGAGTTGGGGCATATATACTAAAAAGGACAATGTGTTGGTTGTTGTGGAGTGGAAGGTGTAGGGAGATAATGCGGTCAGAGTGACCTGTCGGCAGATTTTTGAGTTTGGGAAGAATAGAGTTTTTGATCATGAAGCTGACTCCTGAGAGATGTTTTTCGGTTCTGGGCTTACTTGACCAAAAGAGTGTGTAACCGGCACCATGTTCTCTGAGCCTGCCTTCCTCGTGAAGGCGAACTTCACTGAGAGCGGCAATGTCGATGTTGAGACGAGCCAGCTCATGGGCAATTAGGGCAGAACGACGCTCAGGACATCCGCTATCCACAGAATTGAGCATGGTTCTGATATTCCAAAATGCTAGAGTTAATTTAGGTACACCTTTGGAGGCAGGTTCATGCCTTTGTCTTATCTTTGTGCGACCGCATTGGAAGAAGATGCCCGTTGGTCTGCGGTTAACCAACCGGGTGAAGGTGGAGATGAGCTTTGTTTAGGCCCGCTTTTCTAGGCCCCTCTCCGAGTGGAGCAAGCAGTGCTGTCCTTGAAAAGGCTGCTTGGTTGTTCAGGGTGCTGCCCCAAGAGACTGTCATCTCCGGTCAGTCTCAAATGACCAATATCCTGAACCGCCTGCATGCAGGGTTGGGTCTGAGGCTTCCAGTGCATCTTTCACCTGCCGTTTCGACCCTCGCCCATCTTTTTGCATGTGGGTAAAGCCTTCAAGCCTGCGCAATGGGTTTTTTAGGTGAGATGCAGTATGCGCGGAACTGAACCCACCCTTTAATCCTAAGGTTCATCTGCCAGAGCCAAGCGAGCTTGGACGGTGGCAGCGAGGTCCTCAGGACGTAGGTTTGATTAGAGTGACCTTCTCTTAGATGGATGGCCTTACAGGGCTAAGCGAGCTCCATCTGCCCGGGTTTGGGATGAGAGTTGTCCTTCTCCTAGGATGACTGCCAGAAGGCTAACGAGTTCATCCTGCCCAAGCATGTAGTGTATCTGGTCCTATGGTTTTGACCTGTCTGGCATGGGCAACCCTACTGAAGGCAGGTACCATCGCCAGCATAGCTCGCAACCACATAGGGGCACACAGGCTGTTCCTGTTAGAACGATTTGGGCAAGTCTTTCATTTCCTACTTTACTATCACCTATCTATATACAATCTCAAGGAGATACCCAGGAACAACCCTTTGTCCTGTCCACCCTTTCAGGACGTAACAGAGCAAAGCAAATATATCCAGAACATGCCAAAGCTGGGCAGTAGCCACAGGTGAGCCAAAAACAAACAGACAAACAAACCAACCAACCATTCTGGCCCCTGTATCCATCCAAGGCTGGGGTGCCTTTCAAGGCCCCAGCCTGGCCGGGACCCCCATCACTCTAAAGGAGCCCCACTATCCACCCTGACCTTATCCCTCCTCCACTGTGTTGCCACGTATCTTCAGGCGCACTGCTCACCTGTGACACTTCATACAGGATTGTCCCGCTCTCCCTCCCACCAGTTGGAGGACCCCCACAGTCCGCTCGATACACCTCCCCTCTCCTCCCCCCCAAACCTGGAACGGCAAACCTCTGTGTGCTACGAAGCTGCCCTCTCCTCCTCCACAGGGGCGCAGCACCTGCCGGCAAGGCTCTCCCTCTCTCTCCCCTCTCCCGCCGCAGCCGCAGAGCGTGCGCGGTGTGGGGGGGACTCCGGGCAGCCCGGGACCCCTCCAAACACACGGCACGGGGGGGACTCCGGGCAGCCCCATAAATAATAAATATATAAATAATGAAGCATCAAACCATCTTTTTCCTGATGTACATGGCAATGGCTTCAGAGAGAAGTTCAGGATAAGAAAGGCAGTGCAGAAAAGCCCATGGAAAGACCTTTCTAAGGTTGCAGGACTGAAACTGTAAAGTTACCTTGTATAGCCAGGGACATTTTTTGTGTGAGTGAGCCAGCCTCATTTTGAGCAAGGCAGCTGAATTCACCATCAGTGAAATCACTGACATTGAGTATCTGAAGAATCCGGCCTGCTGCCAGGAGATGATGTCCCAGATGGAGAGGTTCACTAGAGTAAAGCCAGGTGATGTTTGGGGTTGGATGACCATCAACAGCACAACCTAAAAAACAGGGCCATGAAAGAAACCTATTGAGTACCTAATGAGTACTGAACTTACTACAAAATTACGTGCTCTGAAGTGGTCAAAGTTAGGGGGAGTAGTCAATTCCATCCCATTTTCTCCTCATAATGATATCTCATAATGATAAAGAGTAATTGTGTAAAGGCAGCTAATCAGCAATATGAAAAAATCTCAGATCAATTATTATTTATATTAGGCCTTCTAGGGTTCCCACTATTTTGGATCATCCTCATTTTGGTATTGAAGAAAGTGGGATAGTGAGGTAACACACCTGGCATAAACTCAAGGAGTATGCTTGAACATGCAATACAAACAGAACTTGGTCTCCAAACTTCCTATTTAAACCACAGGGCCACCTTATTCTTCCTCCTTTTTTTTTTTTTTTTAATTTTGTTTTGTTTGTTTGTTTTGGGTTGGTTGGTTGGTTGGGTTTTTTGTATTCAAAATCAGAAATTTTTGATACATAAAAGACTTGTTAAAAACCAAAGAGCCTTTATAGGTTTGTTGTTGTTTTGTCACAGCAATGGGCAATTCTCCAAGCAACAACCAACCAAAATCAGCAACTGAAAAACCTTGATGTTCTGAAGCATTGTGTAAAGTCTATGCATCATCAGCACAGCTCATGAGGATCAGGTTCACAGTGAGTTCTTTTAGTCAACAGATCAGAGATTCCATAGTTTGAAACTCCCTTAACACTTACTCTAGAACAAAGCTTAAGTTGGGCAAGAATTCAAAAGATCTTTTATGTGAAGGACCTGGCAGAATGACAGGTTTCCAGATTGGGACACCTCTGGCAAGTTTAATACCCCTTTTTATCCACCAAAATTTTCTTCAGTGGAGCTCTGCATCAGTTATATATATGTTAGAACAGAATCTAGGTCAGTGATCCTGGTAAAACCTAGAGATACAAGTTTGAGGGCCACAACTCTTACAACAAACTCACAGTTCAACAGATATTGTCCCAGAGGCCAATGATATTGTTTTATATGGAAATAGGTTGGACCACTGCTGCAGATCAGTGGTTTTCAGATTAGATCATTCATGGCACCAAGCAGCAGGCAGCAGATTGCCTAGAGGATGTCACTCTTTTGACTTTGCTTTCAGAGATTGGCAGTGGCTGGGCTAGTGTCTGATTGCCTGAAAAAACCCCAGTGTATCAGTGTAGTCAAAATGTTTGACCAGGCGGAGGCATCATCACGTACTTTTTAAAACAAAATGTACTAGTACACGGGACTTGCAAAAGAAAAGCCACACACTTCAATGCAATGCTATGGTGTAGTCTGCTGTAGAAGGAAGATGCTGCAACACTGTAGGAACTTTATACAATATTTAGGATGTAATCAATGTGATAGCATCAGATTGGGGAATTAATTGCAATGATAATCAAGAATACTCTTGATATTAATTTTAATTCTAATCTTTACAGAAATGTCACATACCTACCTGGGAATTCTCATAAATATTGCGACAAGGCAGATTTTTCACAGAGAAAAAAATGGAAGGGAAAGGATAACAAAATTAGAAGGACAGATTAGCCTATGAATGCACCTTGTACTTTATTCTCATCACACTGGAAGTAACATTAATATAAAATAAAGTTGATAAAAATATTCTTTAGCATTAGAACTACTTTTCAAACATGATGGCCAATTTATTACAGAAAATGAGGAGGAAAAAAAGACATTCTGCAAAATAACTTCTCAGATAGTCATGATTTTATCTGACTCCTACTGCACAGCTTGTACAGTTGTCTTTTTCCTTAGGGGAGCACAGATATCAGTTTAACCATAATTACTCATGAGTTGTCTCTTTGATGACTCTGTGCAGATTGCAAATTATTTTGCATTTCTGTTTCCAATTTTAATGCAGCATTAATTCCCAAAGTTAAGAAAATTTAAAGCAGGCTCATGGTAGAGATGGTAAGGCAAAAGGGTCTAAAGGAAAACTTACATTTCAAGAAGAAGTACTTTTGTTCTTGAGAATATCAGCACACATTGCAAGAAATTTGTACTGGTGAGATCAGTTGTGTTTATCTGGGTCACTTATTGCTTTTCACACTGATTTTTGAACAAGTTTCAGTCTTATGAGCCAGATGTTATGTTTCAAAAGCAAGATTTTTAGCAAGCAATTACAGCATTCTCTGGCTCTGCTGAAAGAGTTTGATCCTGACATCAGCCTACCTATAAATAGAGACTTTCTTCTCCTAAAGTAGTCAGGTGCACATTTGACTCACTATAATGCAACAGAGAACATTAAAAAACTTCTAGGTTAATTTTTCTGTTGAGTGTCACATCTAGATGATTCTTAAATCTAAAGACAGGCAAATACTACCCACAGGCTGGAAGTGTTCCCCACTGAAATAATTAAAAAAGACTGACCCATCCCTGAACTTTGGGCCTTGGCTCTAAACGCAGTTGGACCTTTCAGAATAAGTAATTTATTCAAACTCAGAAGGCTGGCAAGGTGGTTCCAAGTGAGGTGGCTACCATAATTATATTTTTCCATTCTGCTTTCTGGGGAATCTTCTGGGCATCCTAGTGTATCTATTAGAAAATGAGTGGGAAATATTATTGCCAGTAAAAGAAAAATGAGAGGGAAATACTGGTTTTGGTAAGAGGAAATCCTTTATATCTTTTCAGTGAAAAGTTTTTGTTACCATTTCATCTTAGAAACAGCTGCATTGCAAACGTTGATGTTTGCAGAACAAAAATTTGTAGTTAGCTCTTCATTGTCACAGGTTTACTTGTTCTAAAAAAACAAGCAGGGAATTTTTCTTTCCCCTGCATCACTGTAAAAGAAAGATGTTGAACAAGGGAGGGGCAAGGGCTTTGCCTAAGGTAATTGACACACACAAAAGAACTAACTAGCAGGCCTGCATTCCGGACTGATGGCTGTCAGAAGACTCTGTGTGTGAGTGGTGAGTTGTTTTTTCCCTCTCCTCGGGAAACGGCAGTCACTTCTCTTCTGCCCTGATGCAGGGAGAGGTGTGGGTGGAAAGGCTTTGTTTTTGGCCTGGTCATCTGGCTGTTTTCTGGCTTCTGCCTTTGTTTTCCTGCACCCTGTTCTGCCCCCAGCCCGGACCTGCTCAGACTGCATCGGAGAGGCTTGACCCATCTGCAGAGGAACTTTTTGGGGAGGAGGTTGCCCTCTCCCACCTCCACTCCCGTGTTGGAGGCAGTTGGTGCTCATCGACAAAGGGGGGGAAATACTGGCCACAGCCAGACACAGATAGCGTGAATTTTGTGGGAAAAGTCCGTTTTTTCCCCTTTTGCCCTTCCCCTTCTCGGTGGGGGAGGGAAGATCTCCATTTTCAGCTTCTCCTGCACTGGGGTCCCAAACAGCGACTGCCAGAGCCCAACAGCCCCCCCTGCTGACCAACACTGAGCAACTGCAGCCTCTGGTCCTCCAGTGATCCAACAGCGCCCCCTGCTGATCGTGGTTAGAATTGCACCAAAAGGAGGAAAGTACCAAACTGTTTCCTTTTTGAAGAGGATTTTTGGGTACAGGATTATTGTTTGGTTGGTTTTGTGTTCTTTTGTTGTTCTGCCACTACACATCTATCCTTTAATAAAGGGCTATTATTTTTCCTTTCTCCATACTTTCTCAATTGGAGACTCTTAATTTTGCATTTACAATTGCTCAGAGGGAGGAGTTTGGTCTTCCTCATAACTCACCGTCCTTAACAAAACACTTCAGTCTAATTAAACTGAGACATTCATATTCTGAAGCAGTAGTGAAATTGGCAGCTAGGCTGCTCTAACTCTGTTGTCATTGGTGATAATGTATAAAACCAGAAAGAAATCTGCTTTCTAGAACTATCTTTGCTGTGCTGACAGTAAAATCATGTTCTGATTTATGAAGTGAGTAAATTTGATATGGAAGTAATCAGAGAGAACTAGGGAGCAGCAATATTTCCTTTTTTTACAACTGACTGTACTTTTCTGGTCATAAAAAAGTACACTTTATAATCTAACTTCACAGTAATTTTCAGTATCTCCTACAAATAAGGACTTTTTTTCCCTAAATACACAAAATTGGATAGATGTAGCATAGCTTGGAAAAGTAAAAATTCAGAGTCCTAAGCTGGGAATGACAGCAGGTTCACAGTGAGCAAACTGGAGAATATGCAGTCCCAAGAGATCAAAGAGATGGGAACTAGACTTCAAATAATGGGCTTTTTCCCATTCATTCCCATTCAGATGGGAATCACATTTTCAGATTCCTTAGAACAACATTCTCCTTCAACCTTCTTTACTTCACTTCAATATTTATAAGGAGTACTACATTTCTATATTCCTAGAAGTATTCATTTCTGAACTTTATTCCCATGTTCCTGCAAGAATCTTCACTTAAATTTATTTCATATATAGATATCAGTCATTAAAGCTTCAACTTTCACCGTGCAACACAACTGTAACACATTCAGTATTCTTTAGTGCTAAGATAGAGACATTTTTATATTATATTTTGTGTCTTTTGCCAAGTCTGATGAAATCTCCAATAATATCACAATATATTTGAGAACTTGTAGTGAATCCTCACCAGGATTTCTAAGATCCTCAGACTTTCTCACTGAAATATATTCAAATACAAGAAACAACAAGCTTGAGCCCAAATGAAAACAAGTATTCTTGATAGGCCATAAGCCTTTTCTGCAGGAGTGTTAGAAGTCAGGAACACCAGATCCTACAACATTGGTTATGCCAAAATTAATATTTACAAAGCTGAAGATCTATGGAAATGTGTCCAGGGAGCTGTATAAAAAAAATGAGTGATATCTGTAGCATAGATAAACTACTGAAAATAGTAGCAAGCTCAGGATGTTCCTTTAATTCCAAAAGATAACACCACAAAGTAATCAGAATTGACAGAAGTCAAATGGTTGTGAATATTGCTAAAACCCCAAAATTCTTATCTGGTGACAAACAAAAGAATTCCTCTGTGAGGAAAAGAGTAGTGTTTCTTATAATACTTTGTTATCAACATTCAGGAAAACAAAACTGAAAAAGTCACAAAGTCAGAAACCTTAATAAGATTAAGATCTAATGTGAAAATCTTCCAAAATATAAATTGATGTCACTTCAGAAATTTATATTATGTGTAATGTAAAGTCTTCTTGTGTGTCTGCCATGAACCAAGAATCATAAGGTGCACAACAGACTGTGGCTCATCACTGATTGTCAGTTTGCATTACTATAAATCTCAGAAATATTCCCAAGCTCCTCATGGGTGTTCTAGCTTCTGCTTTGAGGACAGCCCTGTCCTTCACGTGTGTGATCTGCATATAACGTAGAATTGTCTACTACTCAACCTGCCAATGTATGTGAGGACTAAGGAAGACTGCAGTACTCTGCGCATACTTCCAACATTTGTGAAAGAGCACGGTAAGCAACAATCTGTGTAAGTCACTATCTACATCATGCTCTCTAATTGTATGATGAGTTGAGCCTCGAAAGCTCAACCCTTTAGAAGCAAAAGAAGTACACAAGACAAAAATGTTCCAGTAAACTCATGCAAAAAATGTATATTACATTAGATCTTAATGAGAGGGTTGCTGACTCCATTGCGCAGGGCACAGATATTTTAACAGATATTTTCCTCTACTTCTATAGTGAAGGCACACAAATGACTGCTGAATGACCCTTGACAATGAGAAGGAAGACCTGCAAACCAGATATTTGTGTTATGACCCTTTATCTTCTGCAACTCCCCTGAAATTTAAGTAAAAGAAACTCCAGAGACCAAGTTAATTTCAAATGGTTGAAATGATGGTGGAAGCATTGCACAGTTCCACTTTGCAAAAGACAGTGTATAGCATGTATGATAATCTGAAGTTCCAGTTCTCTCCTTTCAACTCAGGTTGTCAATTGTTGTTACATTTATACAGCACTAATTTCCAAAAAAGTTCTCATTTGCAGCTTTAATCTTCTGTTGCTGTGCTAACATTTTCTGTTTCTGTTTTTTTCTCCAAAGCATGAAACCAGTGTTTAGTGAAGTTTTGATGCCCCTTTTAGTTAAACCCTGTCAAACTATACATGAATTTATCCAGGCTTCTAACATAATTTTTCACCTTTGTTGTCTTTTAACTCCATTTAAATACAATGTTTATCCAAAGCTTACTTATCACTCCTTTTCTTCATGTTTCACTGTTCTTTTGCACGTCCTGTTTTCCTTCTCAACAAATCCTCATATCTTTAGATTTCTAAATAGCATGTCTAATTCAATGCCTTTTGAGTCCCAAGATACCAGTGCCTGTCAGCAGTAGCATAGACAAGGGATGTTATACATAATAATTTATATACCTCAAGTTCTTATATGAGACGTCCAGAGAATGTAGAGCAAATGATGGAAAGAATCAATGGACAGCTTTCTAGTCAACTGGATAGCCATTCCATGCTGATTTTTCACTAGAAAAAAAAAATCTCTTGGAAGGTCTTCCCAGGTTTTAATAATAACATGCCTCAAATTCAGATCAGTAAAACTCCAGTGAAGGTGAAGGAGCTGCCTTAAGAATGAAACTGGCTCGCTCTTTTGCTATTATAATTCATGGAGTTTCCTTGATCCTGAAGTGGAACAGCAGGGTACAAGGCAACATGGTCAAATGAAATTGATCTGGAGGTGCTTGTATACAGGTAGTGCAGAACACCCTTTGTGGTTCAATTACTGCTTTCAAACAATAAAAAAGCCCTACAACTGCTAAAGACCTCTTTTTGGAAATCTGAGAGGAAATGGATGAAACAGGAGTATGACCCAGTCTTACATCACTGAGTACAATAAAACCATCTTCAAAATGATTTATTCGATGCTAATAAATACCTTCAGATATTTCCTCCACTGAGGACTATTTCAGTGCAGTTTTTGTACAAGCAGAAACGTAATCCAGAGCTGCATGATAAAAGCCATTGCAAACGTATGCAGAAGTCAGCATTTGGGAAAAGTAAACCATACAAAAGTGAAAACATAAACAGAAAATCTCCACTGTGAAAACAAAATCTTAAAATTGCTACTTAATGTAAGGAAAGACTACTTTGGAAAGTACACAGACCTATAAACACTCAGGACATCTACAGATCCCTGGCTAAAAGTTTCAGATCTCTATCTCTAAAAAGTGATATGATTGTTCTGAAACTGTAGGGCTTGACAAGTTTTCACCATATGCAGTAACAAGGTCATTAGAGAAGCTGTGTGGCTATCTGAGCCTGACAGTTACTAGAGACTCAAGATCAGTGTGAGAAATTAAATCATAAAATAAACATACTCTGAACTTTAGAAAAGGATGAGATTCTCTCTGCAAACAAATCACACCCACAGATCTGAAAGGATTTACAGCATATAAGAGAACTTGCAGTGTAAACAGGATCAAAGATATGAAAGGCAGCAAACAATGAAAAGAAGAAAAGCATTTCATTGGGAATGATTTCCTTATATGGCTTTGTGCAAACATTGGTTGTGTGATACAACGAAGAGGAATAAAATGACCAGATTGAAACAGAGAGCTTGCAAGATCAAAACATGTCTGGAGGGTTTGGCAAAACTGGAAAAGGCTCTGAAGAAGAAGGATATACAACATGAGTAGCAGACATATGGAAAGACGACTACCCAAATGCAGAAGAA
Source organism: Neopelma chrysocephalum (assembly GCF_003984885.1). NCBI lineage: Eukaryota > Metazoa > Chordata > Aves > Passeriformes > Pipridae > Neopelma > Neopelma chrysocephalum. The sequence goes on from NW_020925569.1 coordinate 2,003,502, forward strand.
AAATTAAACCAGAACAACCAGTGTTTCTTCTTTTACATTAACTGGCACACCAGTTTGCGACATCTTTGCACTGAATGAGATTTCCAGCCCCTCAGAGCAGGGATTGCTTCTTACGGGGTGCTACAATGGTGACCTTATTCAGCACGCAGCTTTGGACTAATAGAAGGACATCCTTTTTTTAAAATGAGTTTCTGAGTTCTAAGAAATATTTGGCAGTGATTATGACTGAAAATGCACAGTTGGTCTGATGTCTTTTGTCCCAGAGCCCATGGCTGCATAACAGTATCCTTAACTGTAACGGATAACCAGATGCATAACTGTAATATAAACTCTAAACCCTTTATAATCTAAAATAATCTGAAAGCACTTGACTTACCTATGAGAGCAGAGCTCCCTGGACTGACAGTCAGTTTTGTTCCTGAAGGAGTGGTCAGCACCAAATGAGTGCTGGGCCCAGCACTGGAAAGCACTGCTGTCAAGTCTTCTAGATAAGGAAGAGGTCGTGGAGGCTCTGGCAACAGATTGGGAGACTGAAGCGACGAGCAACACTATAGCAGAAAATATCTCGGGGACAAGAAAAAAACCCCACCAACAACTATCGCTACATTATTTGCTGCACTGCAACATAACCATTTCAGAGGGACAGATTTAGCAACTTTGGGCAACTACTGAAAGTGCTTTGCCTATGTTAGGTAAGGCACTGGGGAAAGGACTAAAATAACATCTGGGTCAATATAACCACAAACTGAAATAAATTCTCTCTGAAGGCTACCATGGCATTCTGGTTGACACTTTTCATATATGGTATCAGGAGATACAGCAGCTTGGAAGAAAGAGCAAATTTATACAGCACAGAAGCCAAATCTAATGTTCATGGTAAATAGTGAAAAACTTTTCAGTGTCTGCTACAACCTGGATCAAGTCCTGATTATAAATGGTTATAACCCTGCCAAATCCTGTGGTATGCTTAGGCAGAGCTCCAAAGGACTAAGAGTTCAGAGCTCAAGAGCACCTGTCTATGCTGAGAACTGCAGGATTTAGTTCTTTACTAATCATAATGCTATTTTAAAAATTGACTGTAATGCCTATCATCCCAATTCTGTTTGTCATGAAAATGATGGGATATTTGATCTAAATGAATGGTGGCTTCATCCTCTTTCAATTAGATGATGGCATACAATAGGCAAATTTTCTACCACTGATAGCATTGAGCACCAGAAGTACAGGTCGTGGATGCTTGAACTGTTTTATTTCAGCAAGGAGCTAAAAATGTCATTTGCTTACAAACACAAGCAGCTTGCCTAACTCACAGTAATTTACCATCTTTAAAAGCTAAGCTGTTTATAATGATCAGAAAAGAATTTACCGATCATGTGGGAGTTTTTATTTATAGGTTGAAACTCAGCTAGGGTTTTTTTTTCAGATTTTTTTTTCTTTTTAGACGGATTCTAGAGTTGGTCTGGATTTGTAGGAGAAATATGTGAACCTTCATTTTAGTATTTTCTGTGAAACTGAGAAATCTCATTTTAAAACATCTTCTGGAAGCTCATTCTAGTCCTGAAAATGAGAACTACAACAGATGCTCTAATGGTGTTGTACCAATAACAGAGATTAGGGTTCAAAATTTGAGACTCCACTATCAAATGCACTCAAGTACTTAAAAAGTCAAGTTGGATCATTCATCTGCCAGGCATGCAGAAATGACAGAAGATGAGTTACTAGGAAAGGAAACCCCTTACCCACACATCCAATTACCACCAGGTAACACTTCAACTCATATTTCACTGCTGACATTGTCTTTTCAAATCACCCAGCTGGGCTTTCTGTCTGTTGTTTAGAAAAACAAGAAAAAGTAAACTTCACCATTCACTCAACTTGGGAAGTGCTTTTTAAAAGTGCACTGGGTTTATGCACCCATTGTGAAATGGGTCAGTATCAGACAGCAATGTATGCAAAGACTGCTCAGCAGAGGCAGAGCACTTCACAGAGAAAAAGTGGCATTACTCTCATTTCAAGAGAGTAACTTTAGATATGATTAATAAATGCTTTTCTTATCTAGTAAGTCTGAAAGAATTAAACTGAATATCTTGGGACTGGGAGGTGCAATCCCCGTGCTTAGACATTTTCTCCTTATCCATCTTCCTTTTACCACCAACTTGCTTCAACTGATGCTGCCCAGAGCTCAAATGCAGTCTGATTCTTAGGACAGGGCTCCCTGCATGCCATTTCCTCTTTCCACAACGTCTGATTAGTTCTGCTGTTTGGATGTGCCAGTAGCCACATTACTATTGTTGCAAGTGCAAAATATCCTGGACTTACCAAGAACCAACAGCTGGGAGCTTTCAGTTACCTCCCCATGAATATTGGCTGCCTTGCAGGAGTATAACCCCTGGTCTGACAGAGAAACATTTGCAATTATCAGCAACCCATCATGCAGGTGGTGAGCAGAGAGCAGCTTGACCTTGTTTTTAAACCAAGTAACTTTTGCTTCAGGAACACCTGGAAAAACATTGACAAAATTTAAGACAGGTAAGAATTACAAGGCAAAAAGTACTTGCAAGGCAAATAGTGGGAGAAGAGGAAGAGATAAGGAGTACTGAGAAAAGTAAAGAAAAGGGGGAAGGGACAATGAAGATTTCATATGGCCACAGTCCTTAAGAGCAGGGACTCAAAGAAAAAGAATTAAATAATTATAGAGACAGAAACAATTAATATGCTTCTTGCAGGCAGCTGCTCAGACAGTCTTAGCCCAGAAAGGCAGATTCCTCTGCACTTTATTAGCAGCAGAAGAAAAAGAGGTTAAAAGTAAGACCCCCTTAATGTTGAGGTATTGCTGTTAAGTTTAGGAGAGAGGTACTGTACCTACAAAATATCCAGCAACTCTACAAAAACCTTTTTTCTGACTTTTAGAAGTGTGTTCTTCCTCTGTCTTTAATATTTCCACACTAACAGGAGACATGCAGCTAGGGATGTTCCTACAGTTTGGTTTAGTGAAGATAAGTAGTGTGTGTCAGTGGGCAGCGGTTTCATTTTCTTTTGAGCTTCCAACTTCAGTGACACACACAGTTTCAAGACAGCAACAGGATGCAGCCAGCACAGGGATGAGCAAGAGCATTTCAACCTGTTTTGTTTGGGTAATGGGGAGATGACAGAAGACAGAGAGCTGAGTGCTTTGCATAAACATCAAAGAGACTGAAGGTCTGAGAGGTGCTAGCTGGAAACAGAATTCATTTTGATGTGCAGGCAAGACTTTAGGCAGGGAATAGTTATCCAAGTCTATTCTTCTTCAGCTTTCTCCTCCACCACTGTGCATGTATCCAGCACAAAAAGGCTAACTGGGATATGTAGCAAGCAGAATTGTGCAAGCCAATCAAGACAATTTTGCTAAGCCAGGGGCTTTCGAGGAAAAAAGCACAACAGTACAAGAATCTAGTAGTGGTGACTAGTTTCCAGTGCCACAATATTCTTCTAATAGTGAACTGAACATCAAAATCTGGTATAGCTGATGAATAACACAGGCCCATAAAGCAAGGTAAGAAATAGAAAAATATAACATCCAGCATGTAGGTGAAATATAGAGGAAAGGAATGTTTAGGAGAGTTAAGGAAGCTTCAAACTGGAACATCAGAGAGACAAGGATATAAAGGAAGGATGGTAATATATTTTAAATCACTCTTCCAAACCTGTTCTGACTTAACCATCACCATGTACATGACATTTTGCAGAATGTCCTAAGAACTAGATTTTTAAAACTGGTTCCTTCTTTCATGTCAAACTGTATTTTCAGTAATAGGTTGGGCTACACTGCTTGAAGTTCCAGTATTCAAATGAGTATCTGCAAAATTCAAGTGCTGAAATCAACAGAAGGCTTCCTAGTGATACTGATGTGAACCAAATTACTCCCACATCCCATTTGGAAGTGAAATTGCCCACAGTAGTCAAATCATCCACACCAGAAATGCTGCTGGCTTTCTGAAGCTTGGAGGAAATCCTTTAGCAGGAAATCAGACATCTGCAAGGCTCCTGTGTGACTTTTGGGTGGGAGTTCCCTTCTGACAGTTTTGAAGAAGTCTGGGATTGACCACAATCACCTAACTATGGTTAAAAAATATAAGCTTTTGCCTTTATAGACAAAGCAGTGAAGTTATGTCAAGTCAAATAACGTTAGTTTTCAAGTTTGATTAAAACCACAACACTATCTCTGTGGTATAACCAAAATAGAGTTTCATCTTGACATAATTCACATCACTTAAACTCTAATGGTGCCAATTAAACTCTAATGCATCCGGAACGATTTTGTTTTCCCTCATCTTACAGTTAATATCTATAGATTTCAGCTCAGAACACAGATTTTGACAGTTCCTATGCCTTTCTTAAGAAGTTAAAGGGCAATATGAAATGATTCTGTAGGCTCTGGTAGTGTTCTCTTCCATTACTTCTTGTTTTTAAGAAGTCTTCTCCAGGCTTATCAATACCTGTCAGCAGCAAGTATATATTTATGTCCCTTAACAGAAAAAGCAATTTTAGAAAATATCATAACTGATCCTTAATATTTCTCTTATAAGTATTTATTTTACTGTCCTGCTGACTTTCAGTAAAGATATGTCCTCACAGGAGCCAAGACATTAAAATCCAAAACACGCACAGTTCTATACTACAGACTATACAGCACAGTGATAGAAACACAATTTATAATACTGGGATTAACCATCACCAAATTCTGATTTAGAATAACTCTCATCTGTTGTGCTGGCTCAGGACATCCTGATATGACTAGAGGGAAAGTAGTAGAAGGAAAAAGACTACAACTTCACAAGACTGTATGAAGAGTTTTTTTCAGCTAGATAAATCTCCACATAATTTCTGGATATGCTAGTTTGCTTTCTAATTATGTAAACTTTCTTTTCACATTCTGGTATCTTTTTTATTACCAGATGTTATTGTATTAACCATTGCACCTTAACTTACTATGATCTGCTGGCTATTTAATTGTTAATGTTTTCTGGGAAACTTTGGCAAACTACATACCTGTAAAGTTCACCTACTCTGAAGAAGTAGGATACAATAGATTTGCTGACTGAAGCAACAGTGCATGTTACTCTTACCCTTAAAACTGATTGTTCTAAGTAGAATAATTAAAAATATATTAAAAGATTGGATAATCACAATGCTGATGCTCAACCAAAATATTTGTGCTTACATAAGAAGGAAAATCGCTTTTATTGTCCTATTCTTTTACAGCTTTTATGAGATGGGGTATTTTCCAGGCATAGGTAAGATATCTGATAAAAATCAGAGGTCTTGGATCACTTGCTGAGGTAGCTTTTTTAATTGCTGTTGAATTATTGACACTATTTCTATGAAATTAGGATTCTAGTGGCTATTACTCACTCTCTTATTCCCTGTGTAACATCACAGCTTGTGGTTTATGATTTTATAATAATTTCAACAGAATTAATCTCTGCGGTCAAACATAGTTGATACTTTCTGTGAAGGCAGAAGCAGAAGATGGTTTTCTCACCCATGGAGAAAAATAGGATTTAAGCATATTTCTTCCGCATCACAGAACATTCCAATATACAGCAATGCTACCAGCTGGCAAAAAGCCTTCTCCAAGGAGAGAATACAAATTCTGCTGTGACACTGCTAAAATCTTCCATTGCGGATGTACGTTGCAATAGTAGGTAAGTTTCATAAAACTGCTAGAGATGATTTTCCTCTCAGAAAAAGCCTTGAATCTTTGCTCCTGACCATGTTGAGCTCCCCTCATGTAATTTTCTGATACTCTAAGTACTGTGGCAACTTCGCCTTAGCCACATCCTGTTCTTTATATGATGCTTTTATACTGAAGAGAAATGGCTGCACTTCTTGAATCATCAATCACTGTCTGCATCTGTGGGTCCTCCCCATCTGCAGCTGAGAGAACCCAGAGAGAGAAATTCAGAATAATTTAAGCCCATATAACATTTAATCTCTTTCACAAATGTCAGTGCAGGTGACCATGTAGGTGCGTAGGGGTAAAAAGAGTGCTACTTTCATCTTCTTCCTTGCAAGTCACTGGCCATGAGTCTGCTTGAAGACAGTGTCTAAGTGTCTATAATTGAGAGGGCAAGAGAATAACTGAATTTACTCCTTCATGAACCACTAGGAAAAATGATACCGTACTTTTCTTTCCCTCAGCCCACTGAGAGTAATTAATAAATTGTGATTCCAGACTAGTGTTTTGCTATTGCAAACACAATACACCCAGCTATTGTGTAGTTTTGCTAAAGGACAGATGACCAAACAGTGAAACTTGAGAGAAGTACTCTTTTTCAGGTAATAATTTGCATAGAGGTGTGGTTGGCAGCACTTGAAGAAGGAAAACTTACAACCATAAGTACTTAAAGTGAGCATAAAGTGTAAAAAAAGCAGGGTATTTGCATCATTGCAGTGCAGATGCTTACACAGAGTTATCTGAAGTAGCTTTGCTATGGGACAAGAAACTAAAGCAAGAGCCTAAGAGGCTTCATACAAGTCTCCACCCCAGCTATTTATGTAATATTCAGCATGGCTTACTTTATGTTTTATAGGCTACTCCCTTCTCTCCCATGCCCCCTCATAATATGCTTGAAAGTGTAATGAATCAATGGTCTGGTCCTGGGTCTTAAGAGATTTCCCTCTCTTCCTTCCCCCACCCATCCTCCCCATATCAACACCATTCCCACCAACAGCCAGAGGACTGGCACACGCAGGTAAGATCAATCTATTTTGGTTACCATTGGAAAGAGACAAACTGCCTCTGTAAGGACATTCAGTCTCTGGCTGGAAAATAGTTTGAGGGAGAATCCTGTTTCAGCAGAATTCCTCTGAATTCCTGCACTTTCAACATGAAAAAAAACCCAAGAGAAAAAACAGAAAAAAACAGTGTGCTAACCTGCCTTTAATTTAAAATAGAGGTTTGGCAGGAAAAGAAGAAACTAAGTGGTGTGGTCTCTAAAAACCCCATCAATGAGGAAATGAATCGGTCCATGGTTGTATATTCTCACCAAACGTCCCCAGCATGTAGGAATGTGTATCAGTTTTGTTGTATCCACATCATACTGGGTATCTCCAACAATGATGCCTGTCGTATTTTCTCAGCCCAATGTACTTGAACCACTACACTTACCTTGTTTGGTACAGATAAAAGGAGGACAAGTTCTATGCTAAGAATTAATGGAAGCAATGAAGTTTGCCTGAGACCTAGGAAAACCCTGTAATTTTACCCAGCTGCAACTGGAGATATCAATTTAGCAAAGAATCCCACAGAAATTTATAGCCGAAGGCACCTGCATGGGAAACAGAATAATTTTTTACCTGCAACGTGGCAGTTAATGGTAACATTTGCTTTCTGGATTGTTTTCACCATGCTTCCAATATCAACAGTGACAGCAGGTAATTCAGTGTTGATCACAGTAGCTTTTGATGCCTTTATCAGTGGCTTTCCTGCATAAAAGAAGCACCACAGTTTATAAAACCAAGCACATTGGACTCACATGGGATGGATGACCTGGAACACTCTGTGTGGAAGTACACACACCAGACATGAATAAGTGAAAATGCTGAATATGAGGCCAGCTGCTTTTTATAATATTTCAGTGTCACCAAATTCCATGTGTAAAGCTGTCTTGAAAAAAGAAAAAGCATACTTGGAGCATACACAGAATACCATTAAAGCCATATGGACACACGAGAATCAGCTGAATCAATAAACCCCAGCGCAGCTGGAGCTGCAGTAAGATGCTTGCCTACTGCTTCAACCAAATACCACTCTTTACCAAACACCAGACACAGGAGCCTGAGTGAGGCTACAGGCACATTAATAGTGGAGGAAGTTTAGAGCAACATGCAAGCTGTTTATACACATAGATTGTGGTTTCTTTAACCTACAGTGGAATCACTGGGATGGGGAAGACCAGGTGACCACTAGAAAATTTTCTCATAATGTCTACTACAAGAAGATGAGGGGTCCAACCAGTATTAATGTATAACACTGTTATTACAGGCTTTAGGTAAAACAAAACAGGTTCTCTAAGGAAAGGAAAGGAGTTTATCTCTAATAGTGATACTGCTTTGCCCACAACAAACTTTTCAAATTGTTTTCAGTGTGCTTCCAACATCAGTGGCAGAAAACAGGTCAGAGGTACCCAAGTTTAGCTTTGAGAGAGAGAAGTGAATCAGCAAAGCTGACAGGAGCTAAATTAAGGCACTTCTCTGCCTCAGCCAAATCTCAGGATATTGCAGGAGTGGCAGAACATGACAACATTGCTTTAAATGGTATATTACTTGGGTGTTTTTGACACAATGTTATATCTTCAAACCTGTCATTTTCTAAAAATCTATAAATCCTTTTTTCCCACTCCGTTTTAAATAAATGGTCAGATACAAAATAGGTTCAGATATCACCATTTGCCTAAAAAAGCTGCAGTTTTAGGCTAATATCTATTACTGGCTTCATTTGTATGTTTATCTGGAGGTGACCAAGGAAGAAAAGATGGAAGTGAGAAAAAGAATTTGGTTTCATTGAGCTCATGGAGAGTCCTGAAAATTTAATTCAGTCCTAAATATAAATAGGTCCTTATAGCTGTATTTCCAGAGCTTTTAAAGACGCCATTCATCTGGAATTCCTCTCGTGTCAGTTTGGGTATTTTTTTGGTATTCTATATTTTTTTATTTTGGTGATTTTAATGCCTAAGAATAGCTAAGTAAACTATTACATTTTATTTTTGAAGTATCTCCAAAAGTTTTGATACTCTGTGGCGAAGTCTAAAGCAAAGCAAGAAAAATTCCTCAGCTATCCATCAGCCTTTTATTTTTCTGATTGGTTTCCACAATGCCATCAAAAGATTAAAAATATTTTAGGTGTTCAACCCATAAATGAGTAGGAAACCACTGAAAAAAAAAAAAAGGAAGCATATTCCACCGTCTTTCTTTTCCATGCATGTGTAAAATGAATCAGAAAATTTTTCAATTAAATAAGCTTTCAGCACCACTCCTGATCCCTCTAAAGATGATCTCAGCATTCCAGTTTTTTTTGGAGAAAATACTTCTGTTATGCCAAAAAGATTTTTGCTTTTTTATCTCACTTTGATATTTATGATCTCATTTTATAGGCTGTTCAGCTCTTTGCCTTGGACGTGAGATGAAAACGTATACCAGTTCCTAAGAGGAGTTCAGCTTGAGTCTGGGACGTATGAATGTTAATTCAGCTAAAAGGTTAAACTATGGCCTTGATAATGAATTATAATCAAAAAGCTAATAGCCTTCCTGTGCTATATGTATACCTAATGCTCCATTTATTTCTCATACAATCACACAAAATTGTCTCCACAAACTAAGTTGTACAAAGAATATAGCTTTTAAACTCACTGGAACTATGTGGACAGAATACTAGTTTTAACTGATGATTTTTTAACCTCATGTTCAGCTTCATGCTGGTGCAACACAAGACGTTTAATGTGGAGTTGCTCCTTCTAAAATATGATACTGTCTTAACAGCAGCACCTCTACCCTGCTGCCTGGGATTCAGCAAAGACATTCCTGATCTGGCAGTACTGTAAAAAGGATCAGTCTCTTTGGTTTTGCCTACAGGTAATATGTAGCTCTGATGGAGATCTTCCTTTTTCACTCTGGAACATTCAGCTGCTCTCCTCCCAAGGGACAGACAAGGTCTTTCCAGTTGATTTACTGATCGTCTGAGCTTCACTGCTGGCCACTGCTGCATTCTTACATTTTCTTATTGCTTCTTTTAACTGAAATTTTCTCTGTGTTTGGTGTAAAAAACTTAACTTTAAAAATTAAAGCATACCAACAGCTATTCCTTCCTCTAATTATACATGGATACACTGGCAGTTGATGGTTTTCTGCCTGTGCACTGGAGGCTTCCAAATGTTTCCACATGCTGGAACAGTGAAATGGAAAAGTCTGAAAAATCAATAAGCTTTCTAGCATTCCTAATGTGTTTCCTTTAGCCTTGGTGATAAACAGGATCCTCCTTCTGTAAGACTTCTCTGCCCTTCACAGTCATTAGCTGCTTGTTCTGTTCCTTCATCTTACTCAACAGCTCTTAATTCACGTTTGCTTCTCCACCCTTCTGCTAGTCCTGACGTGGTTGTGAGCATGCTGGCATTGCCTGTCAATGGACCCTGAAGAAGCTGGATTCATGCACTACGACCTATTCCCCTTGGCTTTTATATGGATGAGTTTTCTTTAGAACTGAATTCTAAACTAACACAGGATATTTAGTCTACTTTAGAACAACTCTTACTAGAAAAATGGAAATATGGAAATTAATTTTTTTGCGAACTTCTATTTGCTAGCAATTGAAATGGTGTCAGCCATGCTTGTGTTCGTATATGATAGAGGGCTTGATTCTGCAAGGAACTAGCTCTTCAGCTCTAGTAGTTTTCCAGATTGCTGAATGTACATCTGAGTAAGTCCTTCAATCACACTGTTAGACTTGAAAAGATCAGTGGTAGCTTTAAAATGAAGCATATGAATTGGGAGGCTTGGACTGCATTGCCCATATAGGCTGCAAATAACCAGGATAAGCACTGTCTTAAGAGTACATGTCACGTGAGAAAAAGCATTGATTTCTTCCAGAAATACATAAGCCTCACAAACTATCTATGAATGCTGGACTACGCTCAGGGTTTTCCAGAGTTCATACCCTCTGTTTTCCCCAGCATACCTCTGCTGACTCATGTTACACACACAGCTTCATCATCCATCTGTTGCACTACAAACAACTTCTGTCCAGAATCACACAAATAACATGGACCATCCTGCAATCATAAAGGTTGAACTATTACCTGCTAGAGTAACAGCAATGGAGACAGAGTCAGATCCCAAGGCATTGGATGCATTGCAAGCATAGAAACCCACATCAGCTTCCACGGGTGCTAGAATCTGCAAGGAGTCATCAGGCTGAAGGAGTATTCTGCAGTAAAACAGAATGAAAGATGCAACAGTCTCTTAGTTCATGTGAACACGAACACATTTACTGTGAATTTTTCAGATGTAGGTAATTTTTTTATAGTTCAGGCCTTTAAGTTATATTTAAAAATCTATTAAGAAATTTAAAGTCTTACATTGAGACTGTAAGCTGTGATTACATAAACTGAATTTTAGTCTCATTCTCGGTTCTTGTACCGCCGATATGTTGTCATGGTTTGAGAGCCCCAAAATTCAATTCCCGAGTCCAAACCCCCCTCCCACATCTCAATCCAGTGTGAGATGGGTTTTCCAGACACCACACAAGACTCAAAATGGGGGGAAGGGATAATATTACAATGCACTGTACGAATAAAATATTATATTACATTACACACATAATCTTAACTATCTCTACCATGATACATCATGTGAAGGAGCAAGATGCAGGATGGGAACAGTTCCAGGCGTGGAGAAAAGCATAAAGCAATTGGCAGGACTTTATTATATGGACCTTACAGTTATCATATGGACTTTACTGTTATTATGTGGTTTCATTGTATTCACACTACACAGTGCACAACCTGGTCATGCCCAGGCTTGCCATGAGTTTGCCTGCTGCCTGCTCCCTGCTTCCCCCACTCCTCCCCCTTTTGCCCGTGTCCCTATCCGGATTTGTTCCCCTGCTTGTCTGTCTCACGCTCCGCCCTATGTTCTGGCCCTTTCCCCTCCGGAGCTGATAAAAACCCGCGTGTGTGCTGGAATAAACACTCTACCTGCATCCCACCTTTGTGTCCCTGGTTCGTGCAGTGTCGCGGCCCCATTCCCCTCCCCCCTTTCGGACCGCGGCATATGGCTCCCAACGTGGGGTGAAGGTAGAGGTTTTTATCTTACAAAACTTCCCACACCCCACAAGGGCTCAGACAACGCGGAGAGAAGCGTTTTCATCCCGCTGGTCCTTCCCGGCTGAACTCCAGAATCACAGCAAGACGGCCACCACACCGGAAAACGGTGAGCACCGGGAAAAACCTCTAATCCCATCTCCCACCCTTACAAAATTTTTAAAATCCACTGCAGACTAACAGAAGCCTAAGTAACTCCAAAAATATGGGCCTCTTGCTATCTACCCCTCAAAAATTCATGTACCGCAAGCTTAATGACTTTATTTTGGAAAACAGACACCCCTTAGACAAAAAATCTGCAAAAGCCCTTGCTAAATGGCTTGAAAATGGAGGGGAAACAGTCTCCGACAGCATGTCTCTAAAAGACTGGGAGAAAATTGGATACAATATCTGGAAAGCGAAAGAGAGGGGAGACAAGGTTGCTACTGAAGCATTAATCACCTAGAGGTTGGTTCTGATGATGCTACAACACCAAATAACCAGTTCAAATGAAAATCTCCAAGAATCTGAGCAAAAATCCAAAAAATCCAAGCCCAAATCCCCGGAAAAGGACAAGCCCTGAAGGTCCCGGGACGGTGGGGGAGAAGTGAGAGCGCGGACGGCGGGAGGGAGAAACAAAGCGTGGAATACCAGCGGTTTTTGCATCATGGCATCAGCAAGCTAGGCAGTGGTGTGCGTGCGCACAGGGCCGAGGAGCACAAGAGGTGAACGCGGGACCAGGTGCCGCTTGGAGAAATGGCGTGCAAAGATTTCGCACGCGCCCCGTTGGTCCCACCCCCCAGCCCGCCCATGCGAGCCCGGCCGGCACCACCCCCCAGCCCGCCTCCGCGCCCGACCTCCTAGGCCCCCAGCACGCCCACGGACCCTCCCACCAGAACGCCCTCTCCCTCCAGTGCCGCCTCTACCCCCACGTCATCGCTCTCCCGGGATAGACGGAAACTAAGGGGCAGCTCCAGGTGCGGCGGGCGCAGGAGTCGGGCCCGGCGCGTGGCCCGGAGTGGGGCCGGAGCCTCTTCCGACAATAACATCAGGGGAGATGGCTGCCCGCATGAAACCTTTGTTACCGAAGCCCCCTGCAGCTGCCGGACAGCAAAGACACCCCTGCCCCATAATGGTATTTGGAAAGCCTTTACGACAGAGGCTGCGCAGGCTAAAGACGCCGAGTTTTTAAAAGCCTTTCCAATTTACCTAGAGGAAGGTCGTGCCCCCGAATGGCATCCGGTGTCTTACCCTATGTTGAAGGACATCAAAAAAGCGATTGTAGAGTACAGTTTAGGTTCACCTTATACCGTTGGACTTTTTGAATAGTTTTTCCTCGCCTGCCGTTTGATACCGTATGATATCAAAGCGGTAATTAATGGACTGTTATCAACTGTGCAGGCACCCGTTTTTGAAGCGGAATGGAAACATCTTATAATTAAATATGTTAATGAAAAGATGGAGAGGCGTGGTATTCCTGTAAGCAATGCTATTGATATGCTGTATGGAGAGGGCAACTATGCGAGCCGACAAGACCAGGCTCTTGTGGATTTAAAATATGTGGACATTACAAAAGAACTGGCAATCGAGCCCTTTAAAAAGGTTGCTGATGCATATGCACAAACACCCTCATTCACCCTACTTCATCAGGGCCCAACAGAACTGTTTGTGGACTTTATAACCCCGCTAAGGGAAGCTATAGCACGGCAAGTCCAGCAAAAGGAAAGCCAAGACATTCTGTTTAATAAACTTGTGATTGAAAACGCTAATGAAGATTGCCAACAAGCCTTAAAAATGCTAAAAGATCCCACACTTCTGGAGATGATAGAAGCTTGTAAGAACGTGGGGTCTGATTCTCACAAAGCAAGGCTGATAGCTGCAGCCTTAGCCGGTCTACAAACCTGTTTTCACTGTGGTGAGACAGGACATACAAAAAAGAACTGCCCACAATTAGTCACAAAATCTGAACTTCCAAAGACACCGTGCAAGCGATGTGGCAAAGGCAGACACTGGACTAAGGATTGCTGCTCCCTCACTAACATCTACGAAGAACTGCTGCCCCCCGAAAAAGTCACCCGACTTAAGGAGAAAAGTGACTTTTAATTCAATGCCAGATATTAAACAGTGCACCTGTGAACTGTCAGGAAACAAGGCAGCAAGCTCCAGGGGTGCTGTGTTAACACAAACACCCCCTCAACTGCGTTCCATCCTGCATAACCCATCCCTTCCGCAGGATCTTGTAGTCCACAGAAGACCACTATCACCAAGCTTTTAGACACCATGGAGCAGTGGCATCTCAGGCCGGAAAAAATTTTTTAAGGGGGGAGTCACTCAGCAGATGCAGCTGTCCAAACTGATTTGGAAGATGCAGATCTGTCCTCCCCCAAGTCCATTTAAACAAACCCTTTTTTAACTTTCTTTGAAATTTTGCTTTCTCTATTTGTATTGTTATTAACTATTTCTTGTGTCACAGCATGCTGCAAGGACTATCACAATAGACATTTTCAAACTAATAAGAAAGGGTGAGATGTGAAGGAGCAAGATTCAGGATGGGAACAGTTCCAGGCGTGGAGAAAAGCATAAAGCAATTGGCAGGACTTTATTATATGGACCTTACAGTTATCATATGGACTTTACTGTTATTATGTGGTTTCATTGTATTCACACTACACAGTGCACAACCTGGTCATGCCCAGGCTTGCCATGAGTTTGCCTGCTGCCTGCTCCCTGCTTCCCCCACTCCTCCCCCTTTTGCCCGTGTCCCTATCCGGATTTGTTCCCCTGCTTGTCTGTCTCACGCTCCGCCCTATGTTCTGGCCCTTTCCCCTCCGGAGCTGATAAAAACCCGCGTGTGTGCTGGAATAAACACTCTACCTGCATCCCACCTTTGTGTCCCTGGTCCGTGCAGTGTCGCGGCCCCATTCCCCTCCCCCCTTTTGGACCGCGGCAACATCATACACAATCATGACTATCTTAACTATTTCTTCTATGATAAATCAGTATTTACAATGGATCAAATCACTTCTTCCTCCAAATAAAAGTCCAGGAGGGAAGAAGAAAGAGATCCTTTCCACCCTCAGAGCAGTAGTGTCTCTAGGGCAGCAGGCTCTCTTCTTTCATGCAGCAGCTGTAGCTGGATCTCTGCCAGTACACACAAGGGGGGTATCCAAGCCCCTCTCGGCCCTTCGACTCCAAGCGAGGGTCTCGCCCGTGGACTGCCAGCAGGGACAAAACTCACTTCACCATGGGCATATCACAAAGATGCAGTCCCTTCCTCAGGGGATTCACCCCTGAGTCAGAACGTCTCGGGCAAGCTTTCAGTTGAAGGCCTTTGCCTCAAGAGTTCTATCAGAGCTTCCATGCTCTGATCTCAGGCTGCTAACTTCTCAGCAGCAGCGAGGGGGGGGCCAAGGTCACCCCCTCTGCATTCCTTTGGCTGTCCCGGTCCAGCTTTCCAGGACACCTGAGCTTCTTAGCTCTTCTCTCTGGTGCTGCATTTTAGGACTCCTCTCAGGTGGGAGTCCACCACCCCTCCTCTCTATGAGAGGAGAGGTCTCCAAGGAGTTGGGGGGAGTTTTGGTTTTCAGTTCTTACCCCGAACTCTATCTCTGCAGGGCTTAGTCCTGCTCTCTCTCTATCAGAGATCTCTGTGTCTTCCTTGGCTGCATCCCGGTTTTGCTGCTTCTCTCTTATCTCTTGGCTCTCTGCCCTCCGTATGCTGCTGCTTCTTCCGCTGCTGCTCCTGCTGTCCACGGTGGAGGGAAAAAGACTCCCAGTTTCTCAAGTCACAGATCTCAGTCCAGTTTAACACTGTTTCCGAGTTTCTATGACCCACAGCCGGGGGCTAGGGGGCCGTGGCCCCCCAGAGGGGCTCCTGCCCCTTCTCCTCGTGGCTTTACAACATGGCCACCTCTCTCCAAGAACAACTACAACTAACTTTCTTTTGTGGTCTGGTTGTTGATATGTTTATATTTTGCAGGAGTGTTCATTGGTTTAACCCCAAGGGTCACCACCTCCTGGGGGTTACCATTTTATAACTCTAGGGGGAAAACTGGTTTTCCCCCCACCACATATGTGTATTAGAGAAAGACTGCCAAGCAATTAGCACATCTGCCTAGCGTGTGTAAAACTTCTTCCTCTGCTGTGCCACTTCTGTACAATGTTGAATAAGTTCCCTAGTCTTGCTGTCTTCTAGTTCTGTAACACAGGAGTAGCAATATTAAAGAAAAACCAAATTATTGCAAGGGAAAAGTTAGGAAACCTGCTGAAGCTATGCAGAAAGAAGTGAAGTGAACTACAGGCTCAGTGTTAAAGCCTGAAACAGGTTCCAAATTCTTTTATTGATGTGCAGTTTGTACAAAATCAGCAGTCTTTTTGCTTCTCTAATAAGCGAAGATGGAGAAAAATACTCAGCTCCTCCTTGGGCTGAACCAACTGTTTCTTCTGCCAGTAAGAGGAGCCTACCATAATCTCAGTGTACTGCCTATGGGTAAATGGGATGAACATGGCCTTAGTGCTCTTATGAACTGCTGAGGTGAGGTATTTGCATAAGGCACGAAGCCCACTCAGCACTCTGCCGAGTGTTGGAGAAAGATTAAGTTTTATTACGAAGGGCTTCGGTTTAAATACAGCGCTCAAACATGTCAATGTCACATGATCTCTCAACCAATGACAATCAGATAATTCATTGAGCATGCGTGAGAACCTGGAAAACGACATCTCCCATAATGCCTTCTTACATTCTTCCGGCTACAAACTGCTTCTTTTCACAGTCTGGTTTTGCAGTGGTATAACTCATCAGGTCCTGACATATACCTGTTTCAGCAAGAATTCAGTCCTCTTGTCAATGCTTATGTACCCTTATTTTCAGCACAGTGAATTTCATGATTACTGTTCCTCTCTTAACTTCTCTTTTTTTAGCTGAAACTGTTGATAAAATCTAATTATACTGTTCTCATCAGCACTTTCAGCAGCTGTTGCATGTAAACTCTTAGTTGAGGCTGTGATTGATAATGGCAAGAATGAAAGTCGGGGTGGGAAATGCCTGTAAAACACATGCAATAAAAGTCTGCTCACAGATCCTGGAATTGATGAGTTTTTTTACACTCCCATCCTCACAATGAAAACTGTTTTCTTATGGACCAAAAAGAAGCAGATACTTGATTTTGCACAATGCTGGGGGTGGTAGATCTCTAAAACAAACCAGATTAGGGCCACCCAGCAAAATCTGTCACAGGAAAAATATCCAGAATTAAAATGATTTTATTTTTCATCATTTTGTGAGTAATAATAAAAAACCCACTATAAATAAAAGAGCTGCCCATTGTTAACCAAGTTTTGTAAATGCCTAGAAAAATGCATATTTGCAAAACATTAATACTTTTTAAATTGCATTTATGCTTGCACAGCCAAAACCCCACCATCGGTTGAAATAATTCCCTTCCCACTTCCATTGCCAAGGATCTTTTTCTTAACCTCTTAGCCATAAACAGGGCTGATTTCTAGTTAGTCACTTCTAACAGTGACAAAAACTATCAATTTTTTAACTTAAAAAACTAGTGTTAGCATGTGATATGGTTTGAAGCTGGCTCCCTGCCAAGTCTCCAAACCTTACCACCAGAAGCCCCCCCCCCCCCCAACAAAAAAAACCTCAGGGAGAAGAGGGAGAAAAAAACTAAGAAAAACCCGAAAACGAGAGAGAGGACAACCAAACTTATATATATAAATATATTTACACTTATATACAATTTCACAAGGGAAAGGGGAAGGGGAAAAAAGAACAAAACTATAATAAAATATATATATATATATATCCCAATCAGTAGCCCGAGATCTAGTAACTAAAGAACAAAAGAGTTAGCAAAGAAGATATCTCACTACTCTCCTGGGACAACCGAGAGTCGCTCCGGAACGATCGCCGGCAACCTCTGTCTCCCAAGGTCGGCAAGGCCTAGCCAGGCCTCGCTCCCCAACACGGCAGACTCAACAGCAGGGAACCTGCACCTCCAAGCCGCCGGAAGGAAAGAGAGTGAAGGCCTCTCCTCCTCTCTTCTTATAGTCTGGCTTACGTAAAAATCGTAGGGAATACTGGGTAAATCTGGACCCTTCCTTGGTTACAAACTGGTCACCAAGGAAGGCCTAGCCCAAACCACCACAGCATGCATCAGGATCTCATATGTAAATTTTTTAGTTTAACACTGACTGGTTCAATCAGTACATGAAATCCATTAGAGTTTCAGAAGTTGTCTCAAATGATACAGGTCTGTAACATTTAAAAGTCGTGTACATTCTCCCTATTTAGGCTGATCTTCCAGTCCTACATCAAACTAATGCCTACAAGCCCCCTAAAAATATTTCAATAAATGTTTCTGTCATCTTCAAGTTGAGGAAAGAGCTTGCCTAACATTACATCTTGTAAAACACAACGTTGCATAATTGTTTGTTGTTATCACCTCTGCTGATGTCAATCTCTCTTTGTCAGCTTAAGTTACCTCAAGATCCAGCACAAATATTTTCAGAAATAGGAATATGCCAGTCAGATACTTGCCTTTTTAAAAAAAATAAATTCCAACACAGCTCCATCTTCCTACCTTTTAAACCCAAGTTTTAATGTACTTCTCCAGAAGCAAACTAATATCCTCTTCTTTTCAATACTTCTTTCTGTTATTTGTGTGTCACAATTTGGCATAGCTACTTTTCTTGGAACCAGATCTTTTCTTATACCTCTTTATATAGAATTATTTTGGCTGATTTCCCTATTTGCTCATAGACTGCTATTTTTGTTATGTATTGAGTTGCTTGTCAGTGGTGAAAAAAATACCAGCTGTAGCAATTCTTTCTGTCACCAGCACGTCTTCAGAATCTCATTTATGGACTTAAAATAATACAGCTTAATGTTTATTCAATTTCATCTCAGTTGCTCCACACTGCATTGTCTCCAAGACAAAAATGTATTTTACAGGAAATGTATCAGTGACTAATTCAGATAGCAACTCACAAACACCTAAGTCTGTATCACCTACTATTTACATTCTGCTTCATGTCCACAGCATACTTGGAAGGCTTATTAAACCATGCATAAATTCCTCAGAGATTTTTCACTTTTAAAACTGATTCCTAAGGAAGTAAATCTGAATATTCTTCAAAACACAATGTTTTCCATCATATACAGAGTCCATAGACTCTTGGTACATATATTATCAGGTTCTGAAATGGCACTCAGAACCCATGCTAGTGTAAACTTGACAGTTTAACCCTAGGAGAGCGTACGGACACTCATGTTAAATATGCACTCAGGCTGAATATGCAGACACGAGTCAGGAATCTTTTACTGAAACTGAAGATATTTTCAAGTGCTGCAGCTTTTTGTATCATATATTTTCATTCCACTGAGTAACTGAAAAACAACACTTTTTTGGGGCCTGTGTTATATATTTTTGTGATGGTACTGAGACTAAACCTAAAGAAATTAATTTTTGCAAGTGCAGTTACGCAGTAGGAGTCATAGTTTTAAATGGATGAAACAGTTCATGGAGTGAGGCAGTGGGAACAGAGCCATACCGTGATCATCATTACTGGACATCACTGATCTAGACAAAATCCATGGCCACAATGCAGTAAAGCGTGTGCCTTTATCTCAGTGTTTTGTATGTACAATAGAGATACCTATCACCCAACCTAAAACAACCAGCCTACACTCTAAAAAATCACAACACAAACCAAGTACTTCTGGAACTTCAGTATATTTAGTAGGGCATGATCTGAGAAACTTCAGCACTACTCTCTGGCCTTCCTCAACAAAAGTGTCTCTCTTTGATACTGGTATGGGGAAGCCCACATTAGTTTTCTTATCCCCATTAAGACAGAGGCGGGCTGGAAAACTGGTTACTCTTTTCCATTCAGTGGCTGACAAAGTATGAAGAAGACAAACTGCAGAGCGAAAGACAGCTTAGGCACCAAACACCACTGCATGCACATGGCCTTGCTGTTTACAGCAGCACACTGTGAGACTCCTTAAACTGCAGCTTTCATTGACACAGCTGACTGGCTGACAGCAAGAGCAATCTCAGCCAAAAAGAGAATACTGCTGTTAAAAAACCCAACACAAAATCCACAGCCCAACTTTTTTATGCACCGTGATTTCTAAACTTCTGTTACCTCCAAACTTACAGGTGGTGAGTACATCTAAAACTCAGAGCACGGTCATTTCCTCCCCACTCACCAACCTGAAGAACCATAAATGAAGAGTACAGAAGGAAGTTCATAAAGTGGAAACTGCCTCAACATTTAAAGAAGAATTGTCAAATGCTACTAGCTGGCAAAGAAATTATATTTTCCTGAGTCTTTCTGATAGAAATTTTGAGCACAGACAGAATGGCCTGACAATTCAGAAACAGAACACAGCATTTAATGCTATTTCAGCCAAACTGAATGGAAAAAACTGGTTGAAAAGAAATTGTAAAACCACATATAAAAAAATTTGAACTAAAATTTGAGAAATAAAAAGACTGTTTTATTTCAGCTAAATGAATCTACCTCTTGCAACACAATCACAGTTTATATGGTATGAAATAAACTCGCCATTTTCTCTTGAGTGTAGTGTCCAGCATCAAGCACATGTGGACTTTATGTAATCTGCCTTCCCTTTCATGCATACCACAGAAGTCACAGTCATTTCAAGTAGAGAAAACAAAAATCCCTTAATGTCACAATTCCAATGAGATATAACCACTGGCAGTGAAAATTGAAGCTTTTTTTCGGGGTGGCATAAAGATATTTTCACAGGAATATGTCCAGGTCTTGATTATGAGTGCATATGATTTCCACCAGAGATACATTCTTGTTCTTAGTGACCTCTCCCCCTTTCAAAAGTTACTGTTTTTTGGTGTGCGAAATCTAATATACTTACTAGCCTTCAGACAGAGAGGCAAGAACCAGGAAATTCAGATCATTAGAGAAAACAATTATTTTTGGAGTGATTCAGTTGTCATAGTAAAAAAGTGACCCCATGCAGATGTCTTAGCTGAGGTCAGTATCTTGTGCGGAAAGAGAGGCTACGAGATCCCTGGACAGCTTTGTTGTACCATGTTGGTCAATATTACTGTTACACTCTCTGCCCGTTCTTACATATCACTTTCTCACAGAACAGAACCAAAATATAAAATTCCAAGTATACACATGACAAAAATTTTTTATCAGCACAGTTAGGCATATAACAAGCACTGAAAATAATGTCTTTTTGTGTGCTCTTGCACACAAATGAATAATGTGGAGTAATAGGAAAGCAAAGGCTACCTGAAAGAAAAACAGTATACTTTCCGTGGTACACAGATAAAAGCGTTCTGTTACTCAAGTTCTCTGGCTACACCTGGGGCCAGAAGTCTGGAGTTTAAACAGATGAGGATTCACCTATGCACATCAGAAGACTAATGCTAAAAGATCAGTGTGTTGAGATGACAGCAGAGCTGCAAACAGCCAGGAAGTATGGTTCCACAGTTTCCACACTCCATCAGAACACGCCAATGGTGATGGTAATGCCCCTTGAGGTTTATCCTGGGACAGTTTTATGCATGGATGTATGTGTGGAAGCCAGAGGCCTCACTTTCTCTGTCTTCTGCTACCACAACCATGGCAGACAGACCCTGTTGGAGCACTGTGAGAAACGCAATTTGTATCTCCAACATAGGATACTAGTAATAAGCAACAATCAATTTTTGTATCTTTCATATTCAACCAATATCTTTCATGTTGGTATTACATAAGAATATCAATCTTCATAGCAAAAATCTCTACCTTTAGATGGGAAAATAAAACAAGGCTCCCAGTCTCCAGACATGGAGGGCTCTGTTCACTGCATAAAGCACTTACCTGTTTTAGTGCTTTACAATTCCTTTGCTTACTCAGTCAGAAGTTCCTGTTTGTCACACCAGTCTGACCCAGTATCCACACCTTCCTGAAGAGTTACAGTGCCCTGTTTACCACTGTGCATGCATTTGCCCTTCTTTCTGCTATGAAGACAGACTACAGCAAAATTTGGTTTTGTCCATGGGACTGACAGGCAGTAAAACATGGAAACCAAACAGTCAAAATATCAATTATTTTCTTAAAAATTAAATAATGGGTTTTGTTTTACCTATCATTGTATTTCACCTCCTCTCCATTCTTAGCCCAGCTGATGGTGGGCTTTGGATTTCCCACTGCTTCGCAGTGAAGCAGCACGCTGAGTGTGCCACTTGCTAGAACCACTGTCTGTCCCAGGTGGGTAACAACCTCTGAAGCAGAAAGCTGTTGTGCTGCTGTAATCTTCCGGAGAATGGCAGGCTTTTGATGAGGTCTGTGCAAGCCATTAGCCAGGTCTACAGAAGTGGGAAGAAACACTTCAGCAGATGATGTCCTCAGGGATCTGGTAAATCCAGAAACTTGTCTGTGGAAAGGGTACTCCACTGAGACTGAATCAACTTTTCGCCTTGATGCTTTGAGGACAAATTCCTGGTGCTCCAAGTGGCTCTCGAAAACCTCGTGAGCCAGCTGCACAACAAGCTGCTCAGTGTACATATCTTTAAGCTCCTCTGGCTGTTGAGACAAATTCCTTATGATATCATCCAAGCGTTTCTGCTCTGTAATCATAGTAAATGGCAGGCTATGGTTCTGGCTATGGTTCTCTTCTGAGGATGCATTTCTCTCCATGGACTCCTGGGCTTCCCAGGACTCCAGATTTTCCCCTGGCCAGCCCCTGTGCTGTAGCAGCCTTGAGACAATATTGTCATACCATCTGCTGCGGTTAGCAAGGTGCCTTCGCTTTTCAGCATTGCTACCATTGAAGAAAATCCCATTGAGATGTTTCTCCTCTGTTCTCAAGGCTTCATTTAAACTGGCCTTTCTCATGGCCTCTTCCTCCCTAATACCAGTTGGCTGCCCAGCAATTATATTCTTGTTGCTTCCAATTAGTTTAATCATGAAATTCTCCCGAGCTGGCCCTGCTGTGCAGGTGTATGTCCCAGAGTCTGAAGGCTTCAAGCGATGGATTGTCATGTACCCATAGGGTGCAACGGTGATGTGAGCTGAGCTGAGGAGCCTCTTGTCATCCTTCTCCCAAGTGATCATTGATTTTCTGAACCTCCTTGCAGGGCATCGGAGAACAACAGAAGTTTTGGGCAGCAGGTAGGCATACCCACCCACAATAAAGTGTAGTTTCTTCTGCTTCCTTGTCTGGATGTAAACTTTCCTTACAGCCATAATATGGGGGCTTTGACTATGAGCTGGCCTGTTGTGCCCTGAAATATCATTAATATTATTAGTATGTGATACCATTAAACAAAACAAGTAGTTTACATTGGTGCTGGCAGCATTTGACCCATTAAACAATAATGGGAAAAACTGGCCACCAGCCGCTGGACATTAGATTAGAACAATCAAGAGGAATAACAAGGCACACTTTAGGAACACAAAAGTTGCCCTGCCCAGAGCATATGCAGAAACCAAAGAACCAGGGACAAAAGCTTTATGAGAGAGAGAAAACTTGAGTGGAAATGTAGTTCTTGTTGTTAAAGTACTTAAATGAAGACTGTTGCTTAGAAACTGCACTGAATAGACAAGTGTTTACCATCCAAATCTTCAAAGGCAACATGATCTTACAGCTCACAATGGTAAGGAAGATTGAAAGTCTTGCTGCCTCAAGGAGTAATGGTGAACAGAACAAAACTCTCTGGACTAGGCTTAAAAACATGGTAAATGTTTTTAAAGTGCACTAGTTCAGTGTGTCCTTCCACGTTCCAGATCTCTACATAAGAGATCTTTATTGTGAAGCACTAAATAAATCTGCATAGGTATATTTTTAGTAAATACCACACAAGATTTGGTCCAAGCATTGGCTCTAAATGTCAGATCTTCTTTCCTCCCTACATACGTAACATTTAGCAGTTTCAGAGTCAAGATGAAACTACACTAACTTTCACATATCCAGATGGCTTACTGCAAACTAGGGAAGAGCATACAGGGGGACTACTGGTCTTGTGAAGGGCAACAACAAATTCACAAAATACCGACATAAAATACATCTAACTTGTGTTGCATGGTTCATTAGAAACCCCAGGTTTCTAATGAAGGATAGAGGATTCTTAGAGACATAATGAAATAATATGTCTTTAAATGATCTACAGCAAAATCCCTCACCAGCCACTTTCCTTGCAGCTGTTCTAGCAGAGTTTATTTGCACCTGCTCTCAGAACGCTGTGGTGTATCTCTGAGGCTCTACAGTCCAGCTATGAGATTTAGATCTAGATTTGGGTCAGAATTTTGAGTCAGTTCTGCCAGAAACTGGTAGTTCTTTTCCAGTACATTTACTCACATCCAGCTCTAATAGTGGAATTTGTAGCTCTCCTCCACTGGTTTGTCTCCGGAAGACTAGCACTAGTGCAAAAGAAAGTTATGGAGCAGGTAATAGCACAGATTTCTTAGTGAAAGACTGACACTGCCAAGCATCTTTTCCACTTACTTGCACAGGGGCCTAGTACACAGGGCCTGATCAAGGATGTCAATGGCAAAGGCAGGCAGAGTGAGGAATTGATGATAACAAATCCCCCGGGTTTCAGTGGTTTTCTGCAAATGGCATTTCGACTCTGTGTGCCTTCTCCACAGCTCACTGAACACTAGGAGCAGGATGAGAAACATTAGGAAAAATGAAAAGAGTGCTCCTTGTCACACACAGCCCCCTCATCTCTCATATCCACATTGCATACTCATACCATAGTACAGAACAGCTACATTTTTCAAAATGCTGCAGTAGAATAAAGCAGAGCAGCATCTGACCAGTGCAGACACAGTAGGGAGATGAAATATCAGCTATTTTCTGTCCTGTAAGGCCTTGATTCTTCACATGCTTCCTTTAGCAATTTTTTCTGTCAGATGATGTCCCTTGTTTTAATGGTACTGTGCTACAGATCAAAGCCAGTCTTTGCACTTTGTTTCTACCTGTCTCTGTCTGCTGGTTGGAAAAACGCCTTTTTGTACCCAAGTGCAGACCCACTGAATTGCAGTTCAGTTGCACTCGCATCTGCTAAAATCTGGCCTAAGCTTAATCTTTGAGCTTTGCTGTTGCAAATCTGTTAGAAATAATAAAGAGATGAGTGTTCCAGTAACCAATTACCTCGGCCCAGTAGTTACAACACATGGCTTACATAGAGAAGTATAAACCCTCTAGTACCAGATCATGGTACTTGATGCACAGGTGGCCATTGTTCAGTGGACTTCATAATGGCTATTATATCTCATATTTATGTATACAGCATCAAAGAAAGTGAGAATGCAGCAATGCCTTTGCACCGAGACCCAGGCAGCAGCCTGTAAAAAGGGTTAGAAAATGGGTAGACCCCTATAATTACCATCTTCACTGTCAGAATGGCTATATGCCTCCTAGCAGAAGACTTCAGGAAAACATCCAGTAATTTGAGTGAAATGTCAAGAGAGATCATCATAAGAAGAGAGCAGGTGGGACACCTCTATGAGATGTCTGGCATTTCTCTTACAGTTAGGACAATTTCCACTATCTTCCATGAAAGAGAACTAGAAGAGTGGTGGCAGAGACTGCAAGATGTGGAATGATTTTCGTGCTTGTTGGCATTATGAAGTCAAATTATATTTGTAGTCTGTCATAATATTTACTGTCATAAATATAAAGGGAAATACTCTTAAACCATATGAGGCCTGAAAGGGAGCCTGGGGAAGTGCAAGAGACTTCAGCAAAGTGAGTTTGTTTTGCCATTCTTAAATTGAAGGCTTTGGGAACAAAAAGCATTTAGCCTGGGATAATAAAGATTACTCTTCACTGATGCCTTGGATGAACATAAGCACAGGCATGGACAGAGACAGGGATTTATTGTGTTGAGCATGGCTTCTTTCCACACCAGAAGGTAGGTCTTAATAGTGTGGTTGGATAGCTAAAGCACATCTGTGGAGGCAATCACCACAGAGGATCATGGAGCTAGTGATCACAACCCCAACAAGGACAGATTACAGGACAAAACTGTGCATAACATGCTTTGTGCCATCTGACCTCATTTGGCTCCTCTATCCCAAATTACTTAGGAACTTAATCTCCAAGAATTGTACAATACTCACGCATATGAATAGCATACCTGTGTCCAGTCAGAGAGCAGCCACTCATTGGGACAATCTTCATTTTTGCAGACTTGTTGGGTAACTGTCCTTGGCATGGAGCAGAAGGTTTCTGGCAGCTCTAATAAGCTCCCATCTGCCAGGCGCTGCTTACAAAATGTATCTCGCTTCTGGACACCATCGCCACATGTCTGCGAACACTGTGAGAAAAGAATGAGCCACTTTACATCACACTTGCAGCATGGCAACTTGCAGCAAAAATTACTTTTGAATTTGGGTAGAAATCAACATGTGGTTTTGGCCAAATAGAAAACATAAAAAAAAATCCTAGAGACATCAAAGTAGACTGCTTTTAAAAATGACAAAAATATTTTGGAAAGTGGAAGCTAATATTTAGAAAAACTGCTTTAGTATTTCTGAAATGTTCTGTTTTGTACAAAAGACATGGAAACAATGGGGCAGCATCGCAGTATGGAGGTGGAAAATCTGTCCTTTCCTGTAACCACCAACTGGAAAATGAGACATTTGCATGTGATGTGAGGATCTACACGCTAATATCTCCATCTGAGCTCTGACTGTAATACTAAGAGTGTCAGAGAGAGTGGAAAAGTCTCGTCCAGCAGTAGATGAATAAGCTGGGATGATTAATATCCAGAGAATACACCTCTTCTCTCTCTTTAATGTAAATATACCTCTCTGTGTCCATTTTCTACTCAAGCAGGGCAGGAAATTTTTAATAAGC
This sequence comes from Neopelma chrysocephalum, assembly GCF_003984885.1. Classification (NCBI taxonomy): domain Eukaryota; kingdom Metazoa; phylum Chordata; class Aves; order Passeriformes; family Pipridae; genus Neopelma; species Neopelma chrysocephalum. The sequence goes on from NW_020925569.1 coordinate 2,030,190, forward strand.
AAATTTAGTAGCTTTCCTGATTGTTTTTTGCAAAGTTTGTTGCTCAGTCCTTTTTCCTAAAGATCTCTTTCCTGAGGCTGCTAACAGGCTCCTAGTTCTGCTCAGTCCAGCCAGCTCAACTTCTTTTCTCCCTTCTCCTAGAAAAAGAAAGGGGGAGCTTGCACTACTGCACTACACTGACATGACCAGGAGTTGCTTATAGCTTGCAACATGGCAATTATGCATGACAAGCAGACAACCACATGAAGAAGTATTAAAACTTAAACAGTTTAAAAGGAGTGTTTTAGAAAATCTTGCAGTCAGAAAGACACTTCTCTCTTATATAGAGAGCTGCATGAACTTTAGTCTAGCCTGAATACCCAGGGGCAGCCAATAGAGGCAGAAAGCCTAAGTCTTACACTAGTAAGTCTTTCAGCTTCCTCACTATGGTGTTGACATGCCATAGAGCTCAATGCCCTGTAGCTGCAGGAGTCACTGAACCAGCTGTCTCAGAGCTCTCCAGCCAGTCAGACCTGCTGAGGCAAATGCAGCCCTCCAGGTCACAGGTGCCAGGAGTGCCTGATGCCTCCTTATGAGGCTGGGGTAGACAAACAGTTATTTTGCAGAAGGTGTGCTGTGGGTGAAGGAGCTACAGGAGGAAGTGAACAGGCTTTGTAGTATTGGAGCAAATGAGCAAGAGAGAGACTGATTATATTCAGATATGCTACAGCCTCGAGACTTTGGGGAGTCTTGAACCTCATTTGTAGTGGAGAAGCAGATGGACTTAGAACCCTACAGGGTAATTAGCCAAAGAATGTTAGTCATAGGTCTGTTAAAGGTGAAGGCTGGAAGCTGGTCACTGCATGTACCAGGAGGAAGGTTCCTCCTCCTTCCTAAAATTTGAAAGGTAGGATGTGTGCCTTCTAGAACAGGTACAAGAAGGCCAGACAACTGATGAGGTGGGCAAAGGTCCTTCTGGGATAGAGGGGCCTCCTAAAGCAACACCACCAGCACCCCACATCACGACCTCCTCTGTTAAGAGGAAAGGAAGGGTAGTTGTAATAGCAGACTCCCTACTAAGGGGAACAGAGGGCCTGATATGCAGACCAGACCCAACTCACAGGGAAGTTTGCTGTCTCCCAGAGGCTCAGGTAAGGGACATTACTGGAAAACCCTCTAGTCCAATAAGGCCCTCTAATTACTGTCGGCTATTGGTTGTTCAAACTGGCAGTGACGAAATAACAAAAAGAAGCCTTAGCGCAGGGCCCTGGGAAAATTGGTAGAGGGATCAGGAGCACTGGCAGTGATTTCCTAGATCCTTCCAATAACAAGGTATAATATTGATAGGAATAGACAGATCCATCAGGTCAATTAGTGCCTCTGAGGTTGATGAGATTGGAAAAATTTTGGATTTGTTGCCTATGGGATGATCTACTCAACACCTGGTCTACTGACACCTGACAGCATGCTCCTATCTCAGAGAGGAAACAGAGTTCTAGCACAGGAGCCAGCGAGGCTTGTTGACAGAGCTTTAACCTAGCTCGGAGGGGGAAGGGGACAAAACCAGGCTCACCAGTGATGAGCGATGGGATGGTGTGCCAAAACCTGAGAAAACCAGCACTTAGGGAATCCCTCAATCTGCCTCACAAGGTTTTGGCTACAACGTACCACACCTGAAATGTTTCTACGCTGACAGATGCAGTATGAAGAACAAACAAGAGGAGCTCGAAGCTTTGGCCCAGTGTCAGAGATTTGACACCATTGGTGTAAGTGGAACCTGGTGGGATGAGACCTGTGACTGGAGTGCCCTTCTGGATGATTACAGACGCTTCAGGAGGGATAGGTAGGGCAGAAGAGGTGGAGGGGCGGCACTGTATGTAATAGAAGGGTTAGAATGTATGGAGGTCACAGTGGGCAATGGCACAGTTGAGAGCCTCTGGGTAAGAATCAAGGGGCAAACAAATAATGTGGATATCATCATGGAAGTCTGCTATAGACCCAGTCAGGACAATGATGGCAATGAATTATTATTTGAGAAACTAAGGGAGACTTCCAAGTCAACTGCCCTTGCCCTTATGGGGGACTTCAACTTGCCAGAAATCAACTGGGAACATCACACAGCTGGTACAAACCCGGCCAGAAGATTCCTAAAGAACCTGGATGACAACTTTATGAAACAAGTCCTAAGGGAGTTGACATGGAAAGATGCCCTCCTTGATCTGCTGCCTGTCAACAGAGTGGATCTTGTGAGCAAAGTGGAGATTGGTAGCCGTCTTGGCCACAGTGACCATGAAGTGATGGAGTTTAAAATCTCTGTTGCCAGGAGGAAAAGTGCCAGCAAAACCTCAGCTCTGGACATAAGGAGAGCAGACTTCAGGCTGCTCAAGGAATTAGCAAGTAAGGTCCCACGGAAAAATGTTTTTGAAGGTGTTAGGGTCCATCAATGCTGGTCACTTTTCAAACATCACCTCCTAAGGGCACATGAGCAGCAATTCCTAAGTGTTAGAAATCAAGCAGGCGAGGCAGAAGGACAGTTTGGCTGAACAGGAATCTTCTCTTGGAGTTAAGGCAAAAAAGGAAGGTGTATGCCCAGTGGAAGCAAGGTCAAATGACATGGGAGGAGCTGTTGACTCCCTTGAAGGCAGGGAGGCTCTGGAGAGAGGCCTCAACAAATCAGAGGAGTGGGCAATCACCAACCATATGAAGTTAAATAAGGGAAAGTATGGGATGCTGCACCTGGGATGGGGCAACCCCAGATGTTCGTACAGACTGGTCGATGAGATGCTTGAAGGCAGTGCTGTGGAAAGGGATCTGGGGGTCCTGGTTGTTGGCAAGTTGAATATGAGTCAGCAGTGCCCTGGCAGCCTGGGGACATAAGGCAAAGCATCGCCAGTCGGTCGAGGGAGGGGATTGTCCCACTCTGCTCTGCACTGGGGTGGCCTCACCTTGAATACTGCGAGAAGTTTTGGGCACCCCAATATAGGAAAGATATTAACTTCTTAGAGAGTGTCCAAAGGAGGACAAGGAAGATGTTGAAGGACCTTGAGGGAAAGCTGTATGAGGAGCGGCTGAGGTCACTTGGTGTGTTCAGCCTGGAGGAGACTGACCTCATTGCAGTCACAACTTCCTTATGATGGGAAGAGGAGGGGCAGGTACTGATCTCTCCTCTGTGGTGACCAGTGACAGGATCCAAGGGAATGGCCCGAAGTTGTGTCAGGGCCATATCAGGATATTAGGAAAACGTTCTTCACCCATAGGGTGGTTGGGCACTGGAACACGCTCTCCAGGAAAGTGGTCACAGCACCAAGCCTGACAGAGTTCAAGAAGCATTTTGATATGACCCTTGGGGATGGTTCTGTGCAGGGCTAAGGGTTGGACTCAATGATCCTTGTGGGTCTGTTCCAACTCAGCATATTCTGTGATTCTGTGATTTAGGATACACATTTTCCTTAAAAGACAGCAGCTCCTTGCTCCAGAAGCACACTACTGAAAATGAGATAAACATTCTAATCGATTTTGTTAAAAAAACAGAACTGTATTAAAATAAATAGTCTGCAATCTGTAAAGAGATGTTTTAAAAATTGTTTGGAATGTTACAACTCTGATAATCATCATGTATTTATCTGCCAGGAACACTGCGGCTTCAAATAGCATTTAATTCAGATAGTCCTTCCTTACAAGCATAAAAGGCCTTAGAAAACACTGCTTACAGTTTAAATGTTTTGATTCTTTGTTTGTTTGCATGAAACCAGTATGAGGAGGTGCCCTGAAAAGCACAACGAACTCCATAGATGAAACCAAAGAAATGGTTTGAAACCAGGCTGTGTGGAGAACAGATGTCACCCTTTCATGTCAATGAAGCTTTAAAGGACTTCCCCTAGGGCAATGAAGGCACCTTGATGCAGGGCCCTTCATCTCCCTGTTTGGGGGTACCCTCGTAGGACCCTGGGGAGATGGGATGTTGTGCATCCCTTAATCCAAGGAAAGAAATCCTACAGGGTTTCTTCTGCTGGAGGGTTGCACGGCAGCTCTGCTGCATGACTGGAACTCACCTCCAGAAGATGTCTCAGCCACTCACATCCTGTCCAAATGTTTTTTTTCTCTCACACATCTCAGAAGCCATCACCTGCAATAATCCCTAAGTGCAATGCACAGTCCTGATGGTGCAGGTTTTCACATGGACGTCACCCATTGGAAATCTGTGCGAGACTGAGCTGAAAGGCTTGGCTTTCCTACAGGGTGGGAGTAACTGTACAGATGTTGGTGATGCAAAGAAAGATAACAGATGTCCTTAAACACTGTGAGAATGGAAATTGATTTTGACAGATTTGAGGGTTTTTTCTTGCTGTACGCACTAAACAGAGGCAGAAGACAGTAGGTAGAGAAGCACATTTTTGTGCTGTTTTCTTCTGTTGAAAGGTAAGCACAAGAAAGATTCAGTGCCGAGTATGTTCACAGCTGGCCAGCCTGAAAAGTCTGTTGAAGTAAGGCAGAAGAGCTACAACATGACCTTTGTTATGCTACAGCAACGAATTACAGCACAGGTTCTCTCTCAGCCCATAGAAGACAGCTGATTAATATAGTTGTTAAATACTTTATACTTAATCAAGCTTCCTCCTCACTAAGATCTGCTACACCTTTCAAAAAGACAGCATTTGAGAGCCCTTGAGCAATCACAAAAATGACTTTAAACAGGCAAAAATATGCCTGTTTACACTGCTGAGGAAGTTATTCAAATCTTGACAAAACCTGTCTGGAGATAGCTCTAGCAGAAACAATTTTGATACTGTTCTAGAGTGGCCTATAGCTAATGGTCACTTAGCAGAAAGTCAATTTTTCAGCATGTTATATCTCTTCTGACTGTTCAAATAAACTTACAGAAAATTGCTTTCTGTAAGGACTGTGGCAATTACAGGATTTTAACAAGCACAGGCTTCTAGCATATCCTAATTTTGAAATGCTTGACTTGATTATGTTATTATGAGATGCACTAGAAGAATACTATTTGTTTGTCGAAATAAACACCTGAAGAAAAGTACAAAGATCAGTGTTTACAGAGCCATAGTGCTGTCTACTCTCTTATACGGTTCTGAATCATGGGTTATCTACCACCACCACCTACGTCTCCTAGAACGCTTCCATCAACGCTGTCTCCGCACAATCCTAAACATCCACACTGGTCAGATTATGTGACCAATACATCTGTTCTAGAACAAGCAGCAATCACAGGTATTGAGGCCATGTTGCTGAGAACACAGCTGCGTTGGGCAGGGCACGTCTCCAGGATGAAAGATCACCGCCTCCCTAAGATCCTGCTTTATGGTGAACTTGCCACTGGTTGGCGCAAGAGAGGAGCCCCGAAGAGAAGATTACAAGGACTCCCTGAAACAACATCTCAGCCTTGGCCATATTGATCACCATAGCTGGTCTACTCTGGCCTCCAATCGGGAGGTCTGGAGACACACCATCTATAACGCTGCTGATGCTTTTGAGAAAGCACGCAGGATCACTCTTGAGGAGAAAAGACAACGCAGAAAGAATCGTGCCTTGCAGAATATACCTCCTAAGGAGTCTTTCTGCTGTGCCTTTTGCAACCGGACATGTCTATCTCCTATTGGCCTTTTTAGCCACCAACGCACTTGTAACAAATGTGGGTAGTGCCCTTCCCAAATCTTCGTTCGCGAAGCCTAGCCATGATAAGAGCCTAGAACTTTTCAAAAGTACAGGTAAGTATATATGTGTGTGTGAATATCAGTAGACAAATTAAAGCATGAACTATGACTGAATTGCTTTAAACACAAGACTAAAGCCATAGGATAGTTATCTAGCATTGCCAGAACATCAGACTAACATAAATTTTTGTTACTGGGTTGCTTGCCCAAACCCAGAGCTGTTCCAGCTTCACGGACTTATCAGCTTCTTTAGGTGAGTACATTAACATCTCCCTGGTTTTTAAGTAAAGACCAGATTTTATAGACAGACACTGGGTAGGCATATGTCAAGTCTTCATAAGATGGGATAAAGCCTTCCATCTCTCAGAAATGAAGATTCAAACAGGCCTTTGGTTGCACCTACACCACACTGCAAAGTTTTCCTTTAGTGTTGACAACAGTGCAGCAGTTGTAGAAAGCAGTCCTTTCTTCCTATGCAGCATTATAACCATATAAAAAAGTATCTTTAAGTCTTTTGAATTACACAAGTATTTTCATTTGCAACAAGATGGCAGAGAATTAATTTCAGATTGCTTTGTAAAGACAAAAAGCCTTGTACAGACCCATTATGTAGACAGTAATTTTCATCATTAGTGTAATAAGGCATCTATCTCTCAAAGAGAAGTGTTTAATATACATTTGTGACTCCAAAGAATGAGGAGTGTTTCTTTTCCTAAACTAAATTAATTATTTAAGAATATATGGAATACTCAAACTGCTTTACAGATCCTTTTATCCTTGATGCTTCTAGTTTAGTATTCCTAGAAACCTTGACATTGCTAACCCAAATCTGCTCACTGCAGCTGATCAACATATTCCAGATGTTTTTGTTTGGAATCTATAGCCAGCTGTTAAGATTTTCCAGCAACTTTGCATTAAAAATAGCTATATTCATTATTTACCTCTGAAAATATTCATGTATTTTTTTTAAGAGCAAAAAGCATACTTTGCAGTTTTTAATGGCTCACCAGAATGATTTATGATTCCTCTTGATGGGATAAAGCAAAATCATAGAATCATAGAATGGTTTGGGTTGGAAGGGACCTTAATGATCATCTAGTTCCACCCTGGCCCATCCCACACGCACCCCCACCACTATGTGCAGAGACAGCTTCCACTAGACCAGTTTGCTCAAAGCTACATCCAACCTGGCCTGGAACACTTCTGGGAAGGGAGCAGCCACATCTCCTCCAGGCAAACTGTTCCAGTGCCTCACCACCTCACACTGAAGAACTTCATCCTAATTCCTAAACTAAATCTACCCTCCTTCAGTTTTAATCCATTACCCTTTTTCCTATGACCACATGTCCACGTCAAAAGTCCCTCTTCAGAGCTTTTTTGCTGGCATCATTCATGTACTGTAAGGCTGCTATAAGGTCTTTCTGAAGCCTTCCCTACTCCAGGTCTCCAGCCCATCTTCATAGGAGAGATGCTCCAACCCTCTGATCACTGATATGTGTGTAATGACTACTCTTAGCACTCACAAAATGAGATTATACATACATTCTTACCTCTTGCCATTCTGTAGGATACCAGGAGGGCGGGCAGTCAAAGCGGTTACAGCCTTGCACAAGGGATGGCTTAGGTTTAGAGCACAGTTCATCTGCCAAAATCATGCTCTCATTAGTCTCTCTCGACAGTAGATGAGAACAGAAGACCTTTCGTGTCTGTAAACCAACCCCACAGGTAAGACTGCAGGTGCTCCATTTCCCAATCTCCCACCTATGAAGGGGTCAGGAGAGAAAACCTTAAGCACAGAATAAAATCACCTTAATTCTTTTCTTATTACAATGACAGATGGAGTAAAAAAAGAGTAAAAGAAAGGCAATTTTTCTTCTCTGATCACCGTCACTCTTGTAGCTGGAGGATGAGGCTAAGGTGAATACTCACAGTTCTGCATTTTCAGCTCCTGTCAAAAGCTCTTGGACTCCAGGTCTTTGGGATTCCTGCAATATCACAGGAACAGTGTTGTGTCCTACATTAAGAGGTTTTGGTGTGCAAGAGCCTAGCTTAATTTTTCAAGACAGAATGGATTAATTAGCAAAAAATAAAAGAAGATATTAACAAAGCTTTAATCAAAGAGATGTAAAAGTGAAATGCTGAGCATGAATTTCTTCCAGAAGACCCAGTTGTGGCATTCCTGATGGACTTTTCCATGCTGTGGAGATAGGACATACTAAGGCCTTGAGAGATGCAATGGGAGGGCAGAGTATGATCTTCAACCCCTGGATGAACACTCTGTCACTGAACTAGCTCTTCTCTGCACTAGTTACATAAATCCTGCATCAACAGGATTATTGATAACTGAATTTCAGTGCTCATCACGTTAAAATCAGATTTCTGCTTTTTGATCTGTACTGAATACAAGCCCTAATTCTGTCTGCCAAACATAGAAAATTGTTAAAATATTAAATCTTCTACTCACGTGCTCTACTAGAAAGCACTTCAGAGATATGCATAAATGTGTACACAAAAACGTCATATATTCAGAAGGAGAATATAAGAAAATAGTCTTCCCATCACCTTCATGCAAAACTCTGCACTGATCTGGACGTATTCCCACATCCAAAATGAAAGTATGAAAGTCAGATAGTGCCACTTTTTCTAACTCTGAAGAAAGTCTAATTCATTTCTTTCCAGCTTAAATGTTATTGAAACTGATTGCTGAGGGAATAAACTAAAAATTCAGGAAAAGGAAGCCTCAGAGAACCAGTCTTTGAAGAAAGCAAATCCAGGCAGAAGGTTAAAGAGAGTGACTGTGAAGGAGGATACCCTCCTGCTCCACATAGGATGGTGACAGATAATGAAAGAAAGTTAAGACAGATGTCAGTAGAAGGAAGGAGAGGGAAATGACTCTGATGGTCTGAGATCTGCCATTAATGGAAATAGCTCAGCACATTTAAAACACATCACATTAGCAAACACATCACTTAAATAATTATTCAAGATTGTGCCATCCTACAATCACAGAACAATTCTAACCTCTATTTATTTTATAATATTATTTTGAGCATTTGTTTCCTCCCTCTCAGTAACAGCCTTAACAAATTGAAATAGCTAGCATGTAAGAAGTACTTTTTCCTCCCTAGGTGATATACTGAGGGACCAAAGGCACATTGCTCCCCTTCCACGCTCCACCTGCTGGTGACATTCTCTGATTTTATAATAGGACAGAATACGTTCCGAACATCACGGTAAACTCTATCAATACCGTAGTTTGCTTTTATACAACAGTCTTGGTTCTGTTAGTAGCAATGACAAAAATCTGTTTAACCTTTTCTAACAATAAATGCATCTTGCACACTGAGTTAGAAGTTACCATGGTCACTTTTGCAGGCCATAATACACTGAAGGACACTAATCCTGATACATGTACTGGGAGCTATTTATCAGTGGACTAGGAGTGACATATGGCAACTAGTTAAGCTCAGCTGGAATATGTTCTCCATATGAATGATCTGGGGGGAGATGTCTTCCTAGATTTTCCCATGAAATTGTCAGTCAGAATTAATGTCACTATCATCTACCCTTCATTTTTGGCGCAATCTAAAATAAGATATTTGAGTAGGTGCTGAAAAGAAGGCATTTTCTTATTTCACAATTTATTTTGATACATGGTTAGTTGCCAAAGTTTTCTTTTATTCAAGTGCTGGCAATAGCTGCTGCCTCCAGCAACTCTTTGTTTGTTATTGGTATAAGGGCAAAATGTTTTTGTTGGCAGTCCATATCTCAGTGGTTAGCAAGCCACATAAACCCTTTGGACATCTTGGCTTCTGCAGAAGAGGTTATCTGTTTCCTCTTCCAGAAAGCAAAGCTGTGTTTCAGTAAAGAGAAAGGATTTGCCTTTCCTGTGTCTGAAATTTCTGAATGTTTCAGGTTGCATCTGTCGCCCTACCTGTAACATCAGTTTGTTCACAATTCTTTCCAGCTGCTTTAAACAGGACATTCCTTAGCGGTGCTCAAGAACCATGAGGTCAAATTCCCTCTTACCCCTGTACTTTCGTAGTCCCAAGTGACTTTTATGGGCTTTCATAGATGCAAAGTAAAGAATGTAGAGCAGAGTAGAGATGTGCTAAGCGGAGTAGGGATATGCAAGTAACCAAACCCATAAATTATACGTTTGATTGGCAGAATTTCAAAGTCCTAAAAAGCACAGAGAAAATCAGTGATAATTTTACAGAATCACAGGGCTCTAGGATTATTTTGTAACAGCTAAAGGTGCTTGCAACAATTTGAACTAGTATTAGTCTACAAAATTTACCAATTAGTTTCTAGACTACTTGTACTTTTGGAGATAGTATTTTTTTTTAGATATTTCTTTTCTGAGGTAACACAGTTTTACCCTTACTGTAGAGTGTTGTGATGCTAACTGAAAGAATTCCAGTCTTACTTCATGTGGTACTTATCTGTGCATTCCTCTGTCTATTTTTATTTCTGGGTGTTTTGGCTACACTGAACTGACTCTTTCAGTGCATATGGAACACAAAAAGGATGCCCGGCACGTACGTGTCAATATGAGAATTAAAATTCAAGTAGGAAGTAATCCTGAATTTTAAAAGGTGAATGCGGTAGTTACAGAATCAAGATAAAGGAACCTTGTGCAAGTGGAACCGGTATCTTTGTTAGGTGACTGCGGCTGCTGTTAACCTACAAACTTAGGAAAAATCTGCATACTGCCTAATTTATAGACAAGCTCAAAATCATTGGTTTGGTACTTCTCGTACTGCTTCCCAAAGACCGGTGAAGAGATTGCATAGTTTTGATCCAAAACATACTTTTTTTCCCTTCTTCTTTTTCCTTCACTACTGCCCAAGGCTGTACTAAGAAGTAGGAACAGAGAAACAGTGTTTTTTTTACCTTATCTTATAGTAGGACTTTGGCTCATCTATACTTATAAATCATTGGCTTGTCCTGACCCTAGGTCTATCAGTTCTTCAGTTGTCCACTTCCATCTCCTAAGTATCTAAGTAGTGGTTATGTATTTAAGCACAACCAGATTTTTAAAATATTTCAACTACTGTACTTAATATAAAAAAGATTTCAAAAGCTTTTCATCCTCTGCAGAATATACATACATAACTCTGCTGATATACATAAAATACATTGAATACTTGAACCGATAGAATAAAACCTACATTAATTCAAAAACACAGAGAATTTAGAGATGGCTAACAAAGAGGAATGTAACAAGAAAGAGACGATTCATAGGGCTGGATAAGTTGAAATTAATATGTGTATATTAGTGATACATGTATTAGAATACACACATATGCACATTTTCCAAATGGTGAAAACAAGTTGCCACTAGAAATATATAGGGACCAGAGGATGGGCCAAAAATACAACTTCTTTCAAGTATCATCAAAATTCCAAAATCAAAACTGATCACAGAAGCTTTTAACTTTCCAAATGAACAGTTTCCTTCTTCCAGCAGGATGATTTAGTAGTTTTTTTAGTGTTGGTCAACTATATGAAGACCTACAATGCATATGAAGACAGGCACACTAAGTAGTGTACCTGATCTGACTGCTCAAGGCAACCGTTTTCCTTTAGGTTTTCTTACACACAATGCTAAGGGTGTAGTCTAAAGTAAAGACAAAAATTCATTAGAAAGCCAACCAACTGGAGCACTTGCAAAAATTTCTTACATTTCTAGGGACTAGAAACAAAAAGTGAATTAGTAATGGACAGATTTTATGAACAGAAAAACATGAGTTAGGAAGTTTATCAGTTCATATTATGAATTAGACTAAAAATCTATAATATAAAATTACTTTTATGAATTATAAGTCCAATTTCTAAAGGACCAATGAGAAATTGCAATTTTCTGGAACATTCTCATTAAATAAATTAGGCCTACCTAAGCAATGCTTATGCATATGCTAAACTCCAGGTAAACAAGCAGTTTCCACAATCAATCATCATCAGTGTGTTTTAAAATGTAAATATTTGCAGCTCCCTTGAATAAAAGAAAGAGAATAACTGTGAAGCTCCAATGGCCAAAAAAGGCTCAATAATCTGAAAATCCTGAATACTATCACAGAACAATTATTCCATATTATTAATGTAAGTCTAAAAACATTAGAGATTCTCTCAAAAACCAGCTTAAACATGTTATTTCTAATTATCTCAATATAGTTAACAAAAATCTTCCTTGTGATGCCCAAATTAAACTTGCACATTGGTGTTCAGGTTCAGGCTGTTTGAAAGGAAAAAAAAAAACTTCTAACACACAACTTAAACATGAAATTCTTAAGAGTTCTATAAATTTAATTTTAATTAGAAATAATTTTTCTTCTTTCTTGTAAAAAAAAAAAAGTATCAATATTATATTGTGCCCCAGCAGTTCAGGTGAAGAACTAGAGGATGAAGTGAGCAGGACCTTGTTCCTGGCTCTGTGCTGAACTCCAGAAGTGAATGAAACCAGAACTGTTGAAACATGGGCCAACCCGTGACAAATGTCTAGTCTAGACGGAGCCACTATGCAGCCGACAGCTTTGGATTAGGCCCTATATGCAAAGAATATACATTAAACCCGAAACTATTCTAAGGTGTCAGGTGTTGTAAGAATTTTTTCTAGGGATATATGATTTAATCCTGACAGACTCCCTTCAAGCACTGCCAAGAAAATTGAATACTGCACAGGAAAAGTAAACACCATTCTACAAAAAGACCTCCCAAACTAGTTCTAAAAAAATAAAATTATTGTCATTTTTATGTGGTTAAACCAAGTGAAAGTGATGGAAAAGAACTCTTCTTACTTCTAAAATAAACATTCATCAATGTGGAGAAAGGTTTGCATCTTACCTAGCATCTGACAGCTGCCTGCATAAAGACATTTCTCAGTGCACAAGATCTGTGAGGCAGCTGGGTATATGCACATACAAGAGACTGAGTAAATCACATATTATGTCAATACTGGTTTCCTCTCATCCTCTGCCAATCTGTGTAACCTCCAGGGGACCCTGAAGACTGAGAAATCTGCTCAGAGCCCATATATCTCCTCCCTTCCTTTCCCATTATAAACCTGGAGCAGTGTTTGTGGTAAAGCTTCCTGTTTCATAAGTGTGAAAGTCTTTCTTTAGGCTCATTTTGCAGATATATCTTCGGTTGAGTAAGTATTCTTACTGTCATGCCTTAAATACCATGTCAAAATGTGATCTTAAACTCTGAACAGCAGAGAGAGTCACTATCCATCCTGTTTAGGTAGCACACTTTCTTGCAGTGAAGCTACAGGATTGAGATGAGAACTGAGTCAGTTCTTGACTTTATAATCAAAGAATTCTCAAGAAAGGGACTCAAAAGCTAAGAATTTAAGTACAAGTATTTTTTTCACCCAGATGTTAAAACACTCACAGCAAAATCAGACTGCTCCTTTGAAATGAAGTGTGAGAGCCAGCACCTCAACCCTGATGTTTAAACAGGGATCTGAGTTCTGTAGGAAGTGATCTCCCTACTGTTATGGTTCAGTCTGTATTGGAGAGAACATTAGAAATACACATACAGTGCACATACAGCTCAGAAGAAAAGTGAAATTTAACTTAGCTCTGAAAAACTTAATACTGAAAAGAAAAAAGAAAAAGAAAAGAAAAGAAAAGAAAAGAAAAGAAAAGAAAAGAAAAGAAAAGAAAAGAAAAGAAAAGAAAAGAAAAGAAAAGAAAAGAAAAGAAAAGAAAAGAAAAAAGGAAATTTCAGGAAA
>NW_020925569.1:2043588-2043699 GCF_003984885.1 Neopelma chrysocephalum
AGGAAAGGAAAGGAAAGGAAAGGAAATTTAAGGAAAGGAAATTTAAGGAAAGGAAAGGTAAGGAAAGGACAGGAAATTTCAGGAAATGTCAGGAACGGAAAGGAAATGGAA
>NW_020925569.1:2043799-2128059 GCF_003984885.1 Neopelma chrysocephalum
GAAAAGAAAAGAAAAGAAAAGAAAAGAAAAGAAAAGAAAAGAAAAGAAAGGAAAAGAAAAGAAGAAAAGAAAAGAAAAGGCAAAGTACTTCTAAATCATCACTGGCAACTACACAAAACAATTCATGCTTAGTGTTATTCAGTGCCAGCCTGACAAAATCCGTTGTTCAGTATCACCACTGTGACAAGGGAGTTGAACAGGCAGGAAAGGTTTCAGAGGACTGTTGTGCAAAAGGGACAGTGAGGTGCTTTCTCCAAAAAGCATCTTCCTCACAAGTGAAGGAAGTCCATTAAAGATATGCAGACAACACATGTAAGGCTGAATCAAAGTGCTCTGAGAGCTGAAAGAACTGGCCTGCATTCATTCTGTAAACCCACCAATATCAATTAATATTGCAGCTCATTATAGCTGAACATGGCAGGGAGCCAGTATTTATATAACAGTATTTATATAACAGATGAACATAGAGAAGGAACTCAGAAGTCAGAGAAGTACAGAGGGTAAATGGAATATGCAGAAACTCTACAAATGAGAATTTTGGTTGCTGGAGTAAGCTTCTTACATGCTCCAAGCAATATGTATATTGTTCCACACTTTAAAAAATTCTTGCTCTCCCTTGAGTTGAAGGCACAGAACATTAACTATTCAAGCAGGACAGAAAAGAGAGTTTATGTTTTTCTGCCAACAAAACAGTGGGAGGTTGTCCAGTGGGTCTTCAGGGAACTACTACAGATACAGAATGCATGAACCACAGAGGAATGTGAAAAGACAACTTCAGGTAAGTGAACTGGTTTGACAGAGAATTGGTTTGAGGGATTAGCAGACATACTGGCTACTGAAAAATGCTTCACACAAGACTTCTACTCTGTATGACAACTGCAGCACTGAGATATGTGATAGCAATGGCTGTCTTTAATATAGCTACACAGATCAGATTACGTTTGAAAAAATAAATGAGTGCCAGTTTAGATTTGGGCTCATGCTTAAAGCAGCAACTTCTTAAATGGAGGTTGTTAAATATTTTATGTGAGATACAATGAAAATAGGTCCTTTATAGCTCCTTTCAAAAATTGAACAGTTGAGGATCAGAGTAAATTAGTGTAAAGATGGAAAGCTGGTTAAAAAACAGAATAGGGATGTTTCAGGAATAGAAAAGAAACTGCACAAGTTGTACTTGTAATAGCAGATGGCAAAAGCTGAATGAGGAATCCTTGCCCTCAACCTGCATTGAAGCAATGCAGAAACACAAGAACTGCCAATTTATGAAATAAATTGTGCACCTCAGTCTACACGGTTCTTGTGCAAAGTAGAGGAACAATGTCCCAGTTTCTGCTCAAATAGAGTTAATTTCTTCTCAACTGCTGACTGGATTCAGTGTGAGAATAATGTTGATAACACACTGATGTTTTGGTTGCTGCTAAGTAGTGTTTATCCTAACTTAAGGACTTTTTTCACATGTCTTGTGCTCTGCCCGTGAGGAGATTCAGAAAAAATGTGTGAGGAAGCATAGCTGGAACAGGTGACCTGAAATGGCCAAAGGGATATTTGACACCATAAAATGTCATGCCTCGTATATAAAACGGGGAAGTTACCCGGAAGGTGGGCTGACTGGGGTGCAGGCATGGGATCTGGCATCGGTCAGAAGCTGGTGAGCAATTGTATTGTGCATCACTTGTTCTTCCTTGATTTTTTTCCCCCTTTTATTCTAATTATTACTATATTCTACTTATGATTTGATATCTGTTCTTATCTTAACCTACAAGTTTTACTTTTGATTCTCCTCCCCCTTCCACTGAGGTGTGTGTGGGGGTGAGTGAGAGGCTTCATGGTGTTTAGCTGCCAACTGGGTTTAAACCATGACAGACAGTTTAACACGCTGCTGCCCACAACAGCTGCTTTCTTTTGAAGACTCCCTGCCTCTTTTCACACTGGTGCTTTCCATGCTGGCCTGTCTCATAAGCCAACACCTTTTTTTTAGACCTACCTTTATGCATATAGAAAATGTAAAAAGAACAGTTATTCCTGAAGGAGAAATCAACAAGCTTACAGACACCAGAAGACAAAATAAAAAACCTCAGCTGGTGAGAAAGATGTGCAGTCAGCTGATATTTTTAATTTGGAACTTCTTTTAAAATTAAGCTTTTTAAAAATGAGATAGTTGAAAATGGACGTAAATGGCACAGAAATAAAATACAAAAAGCCTGACTTTACAAACTGTAAGATCAATATTCATGAACATGTGATTTTGTCCCACAGAGTAACAAGACTATCTTAAAATCTACAGAAGTCTTTGCTGAAATAACAAGGGCGGTGAAGAAGTAAAGGAGATGTTACCAGATTGAATGGACAAAGCAAGCAGGTTCATGAATGAAACTGTGTTCAGAAAACAGTGGGCTTCAGCATTCAGAGTGGGCGTCAGTAGTTCCCTAGCAAGTACAAGTTTTATGAGCAGTACTACCAGAAAAACAGCAGATAACATGAGCTTCTTGCTTACCTGGCAGGCAGTATTACAGTATTTTTAATATGATGAACTGTTCCTGAACTATTTCACCAGTGCAGAAGACACAAACCCACTGTCTCTCAAATTCAGGAATATATGGTTTTTCTCTAGTTTTTAAGTGGGGGAGGACAGAACAGTAGAACTTAGGTATATATCTATATATCTATATGGTACTGTGATTGAACTCAGGAAACTCACCATATCTGCTTATGTTCTCTTACATTCTGCTTTGAGTTTCCTTTCAATGCCCTTCTTGCAACATTATTCTGGGTTACATAAAAATTCTCATGTCCAGCTTTTCACCAAATAGGTCTTTTGGGCTTTTTGGTGTTTTGCCTTCTTTAAAGAGACTGAACTACTAATAATTAATGACTCAAACATTAGACTACCTGCAGTGACTGCCCCAGTGCTGTAAGAAACTGGACTATTAGTGCTCATGGCTCCATCAGCAGTGTGCTTTGCTGGTGTGTGCTTTGCTAACAAGGTGCAGAGTGGCCACCCAGGCCAGGTGCCCAAGGTGTGCACATCTGACACCTCAGGCTACAAGCTGGGTGTTAAACAAGATAAGCAAGAGGCAAATCCTGCAAGGTGGGGCAGTGTTTCTTTTTCCTTACACAGATGACTCAGCTGGGATAACTCCCAGGAACTTTCACACCAGCCTGAAGGTATTCATCTCTTGTTGATGAGCCATAATGGGCCACAATGGACTCAGCCACACTGATCTGAGAGACAGCTGCATCATCTTAGCAGGTGTCAAAGACTCCTGAAGCATCCCCGTGACTCACAGTATTACGTCATCCAGTGTAAAACTCCCCCGGCTCAGGGAAGGTATCACAGGTGTTCCCACCTGAACCTGAGCATATATAACACTGAGTTTCAGGGCTTCCCTCACCATCAAGGCTTCCACCACCACCTTAATGGATCTGGACTGTGACCATCACTTTGACCAATGCACATCGAAATTGCAGTGACCAGGTCTCATCACTGGATCCAACAGGTGTCTTGCAGGTCCTTCCAGTCACCTGGGGGACCTGCAGCCCCGCTCCGGCTGCCTGTACCAGCACTGCAGCCTCACTCCAGTGCCATGCAAGTGCCTGCCAGTATCAAATCCCAGCTAGCCACCGTTTCCTGCCAGCACTGGCTCTCCAACCATTCCTGCCAAGTTTTCCAGGCATGGGGGAGGCAAACCACATGGAAGGGTGGCCCATCTTGTCTCTGTCCTGTGGCCATGTGTGTTTTTCTCAGGTGGGGGAGAGCAGCCACCATCTCAGTTTGGTCTGGTGAGCCGGGCTTGGGAAGTCTCACCTTATCAGTTGATTTAACACAGTTCTATCAGTATTGTTATTGGCACTTCTTCTTGGTAACGAGTTACTTTTTCACTTACATTGGGGTGTATTTGTTCTCTCTCTCCGTATTGGAGAAACCAGGGGTATTGAATTTGAGGGAGGAGACTTCTGTCTAAGATCTCCGCCCCTCCAAATTGTCTCAAACTGAGACAAACATACTGTTAAGAAGGCAGTGTTTAACAGTTTTTTGTTCTAGGGGCATATCCAGATCCAGTATTTTACACTGAATTTTATATTCATATTTTATATTTATATTAATGGATGGGATGCCATCCAAAGGGAACTGGAAAAGATCAAGAAGTGGGCCCATGAGAATCTCATGTGGTTTAACAAGACCAAGTGCAAGGTGCTGTACCTGGGTCAGGGCAAACCCTGCTATCAATACAGGCTGGAGGATGAACAGATCTAGACCAGCCCTGCTGAAAAGGACTTGGGGGTGCTGGTGAATGAGAGGCTGGACTTGAGCCAGCAATGTGAGCTCCCAGCCCAGAAAGCCAATTGCATCCTGGGCTGCATCAAAAGCAGTGTGGTCAGTGAGTTGATGGAGGTAATTCTGCCCCTCTGCTCTGGTCTGGTGAGACCTCACCTGCAGTGCTGTATCCAGCTCTGGGGTCTCCAGCACAGGAAGGACATCGACCTGTTGGAGCGAGTCCAGAGGAAGCCACCAAGCTGATTAGAGGGACAGAGCACCTCTGCTATGAGGAAAGGCTGAGAGAATTGGGATTGTTCAACCTGGAAAAGAGAAGGCTTCAGGGTGACCTAATTGCAGCCTTCCAGTATCTGAAAGGAGCCAACAAGAAAAACAGTGTGACTTTTTACCAGGACATATAGTGACAGGACCAGGGGGAATGGCTTCAAACTGAAGGAAGGTAGATTTAGATTAGATATTAAGAAGAAATTCTTTACTGTGAGGGTGGTGAGGCACGGGAACATGTTGCCCAGAGAAGTTGTGGATGCCCCATCCCTGGAAGAGTTCAAGGCCAGGTTGGATGGGGCTCATAGCAGCCTGGTCTAGTGAAAGGTGTCCCTGCCCATGGCAGGGGGGGTTGGAGCCAGATGATTTTTGAGGTCTCTTCCAAGTCATACAGGGAAGGGAGTCATTTCCTTTTTTTTCAATTGCAGCCCTAGGGATGTTCTTAGCGAACTTTCAACTAAGATTCTTAGTCTTCCCCACCTGCATCAATCTTCTTTCACCTCTGCTTCACAGGCTGATTCTCACCTACACTATGATCATCTTGTAATCCATGGAGTGAAATACATGCCCAGGGTTGCTTTAAATTAGCTCCACTCTGGTAGGCAGGTTTCCACAGTGCTATGAATTACCACACAGATGAATTCAAGAAGGATTCACACACTCAGATTACTTGTATAAGTAATTGTCATGGGTTTACTTGTTCTAAAAAAACAAACAGGAATTTTCTTTCCCCTGCTGCAATATGAGAGAGGGATGTTGAATGTGGAGGACAGTTTTTTTGCCTTGGGTGATTGACCTACACAAAGGAGCTGGCTGGCAGAACTATATTCCAGCCTGATGGCCCTCTGTAAGGCTAGGGTGTATGTAGGAGGGACTGGGGGGGGGAGGAGTTTTTCTCCCCTCCTCTCGTTGGAAAGTAGTATTTCACTTTTTGCCTTAACAGGGGCAATGTATGTGCTGGAAAAGCTCTGAGGCCGTTTTGCTCTCAACCTGGTCGTCTGGCTGTTCTCCTCTTCGGCTTGCCTACGGTCTGCTCTGTCCCCAGCCAGACCTGCTCAGATTCCATCAGAAAGTTTGTGCTTGGTGAGGAAAGGGGGGAGTCCCAACCACAGCTAGCCACAGACATCATGTGCTTTTGCCAATATACATACATTCTTTAATAAAGGGTTGTTATTTCTTCCTTTTTCCATACTTCCTCGATTGGAGCCTTTTAATTTCGGATTTACAATTGCTGAGAGAGAGGATTTTGGTCTACCTCATAACTCATCCTCTTTAGCAAAACACTTCAGTCTCCTTAAACTGAGACAGTAATTCACATAAATACTACATAAGTGTGTTTCATTTTTTCTTAACCACTGAGTATTTATTTTCAATGTCAGAATCATTGGCTGATCAATCTTCTACTATTCACTCTCAGCTCCAGTGACGCTGCTACCTATCCATTACCACAAGAGTTCCACCTACAAAGTTATTTTCAAACATTTATATAATATTTGTGTGTTATTTCCAGCAATAAAGACAATTTAACAAAGTCGGTGTTGCAATATCCTCATAAGCAATTTGTGTAATGCTTTGGTGAAAAGTGTCAGCCTATTTGGCTCTGCTTGTCACAGACTCAAAATCCTGATCATCCAACCAAACTTATTTCTGACCTTGTTCTTCTTTTGTTCTGGATGTATTTGATGCCGTCTTTGATTTTTAATGTGAACCTTTTTTGCCTACCAAAAATCCACTATTGTTCATAAAGACATACCTCTGTGTAGCCTAATGTATTATAAAGCATACATACACCTACTCGTATACACTCCAAACAATATCTACCACCTGGATACCTGAGTGTTTTAAATAGTCCAAAATTATAAACCAATGTATTTCAAATGTGCTGCAGTACTACAAGAGTGTAAACACATCTGTGTACAGCTGGGGAAAAAGACAACATGTATACAATACATCTTGAAGACTTGACAGGCCCCATTTAAACAAACCTCAAGAACCTCATGACACCTATTCTCTATTGTAGAGGATGAATTTCTGCAAACAAAGATCCGGTGTTTTTAGGGTCATAATTGTGGTAGCTGCCTGAGGCTAGGTAGGAACCAGTTCTGCAAAATCTGTTCTGAGAGAGGAGGTTGGAAAAGTCTCCTTAAACTTGACAAAACTCTGGGTATTAGGCCAATCCACAAACTGTCTGCTTGAAGAACCTGTATAGGCAAGCAGTCTGAAGTTTGAAGTTACTGCTGCTTTGCACTTCCTGGTCAATATGACTGTAAGCACCCTGCAGTCTAAGAAAGAGCATGCTTGAGACACTGTGTGCCTCCAGATTGAAAGACCATAGAGTGTGGGGGCATAACTTAAAATTCCTTTTTTTTGTACTGTTAATGTTATTTAAAAGGCTCTGGGCAACATACTAGACTATACTCCCACACGTGTATTTATTTTGCTTTTGCCATGGATTCCTCAAAATCCATTAAGTGATGTCCCGACCAAGGAACCCTGGCCCTGGTATCATCACCTGTGATAACAACAGTGACATGCCTGCATAGATCTGCTACATCATACAAGCAGCAGAGTTTCACTCACTCATATCAGCTCCACTCACTTCATGTCAGCGAAGAGAAGCCCCAGGGCAGCAACACGGATCTGCTGAGCCCAGAGAGTCTGTGGTACTGCAACCTGGGGAGCCATCTCAGGCTCTTGTCTGCATGTTTTACTCCTGTACTTCAGGAGTCACTTCAGTAAAGCCCAGATCTAAGCATCCCTGTCCCCAGAGGTCTCAGATTCATGGGGAACTTAAAGATCGGTTTCTCAATTTCATCAAGGATCACATCTCTCTTAAATCTGGAAAAAAAACCATGTGCCTGGTGATACCACATAAGAAGCCTACCTTGGGGGGCAGGGGTCCACATTGCAGGCTTTTAGCAGCTGTGGAGGACGGTGGCTGGTTACACACAGTGTCTCATCTGCAGTCTCCCTGGTTTGTTTGTTCAGACAGGTCACCACAGCCTCCTGGATACCTGCACACAACAAAGCATGGTCACAGCCAGCTCTCCACACCTGCAGGGGAAGCCAAGTACAGAGGTCGGTCCAATAGGGCCAGCAGGGCTGCAGTGTGTGGGGAAACTGATCCTCACACCCAGTGTTGGCAGGTCTCGGGCTGCAGCCCCAGCTGTAGACTTGATACTGCTTTCAGTGTCTCTGAAAGGTTTCTCAATCGCACTGAAAATTCCACGAGTTCATTCACCACTTACCTTCTCTGGACAGAAAATTGTCTGGTGCTCTCTAGTGACCCAAGAGTGCAATGAGGCACTTTATTTGTCAGTACAAGTAGGCTAATGTGTGAAGATGGCCTTGGCTTCACTATGCTATATTTTAGGCAACAGTATGATTGCTTTAAGTGCAAAAGTAAAGTAAAACATGGCCAGACAATTCAGCAGTTCTCAGTTATTTTTCTTCATCCATGGACCTGCACCTAAACCTAAAGATGCAAACCTGCAGGATGTATCTGAGAGCTAGGAAAGAACAAAGGTAGCTGTTGGGACTAAGAGAAATTGGAAGATTTGGTGATTATATTTTAACTCAGGAATTCCTTGATAATTCCAAATTCCTTATGTACTCTTTGGCATACTAGTTACTCTGTTTCACTTTTCCTATGAGTAGGAATATTTCAGGGTTTTTTTTAATCACAAGGTTAGAAAGCTAGAAAATCAGGGATTGAAACATAACATGCCATAGGGAAGAGGTCTTGGTGAGAGAGGATCTAATTCCCCTGGGGAAAGTGGGACCTGGGGGGGGTCTAATCCAGAGGGGTTCAAACAAAGTGAAGGTATGCTTTTTACATTCATTCCTGCTTTCTGAGTTGGGAAAATATTAGCTGAACTCATAACAATTACTTTATCTTTTCAAACCCAACAACTAGTTTTCCAAAACATCTCATAATTTTTTTAAGACACAAAAAAAGAGTGCTGTAAGAGCTTGAACAGCTCCAAGAGCAGTGTCATAGAGCTGACAATACCTTCTGCTGTTTCTAATGCCAGCACACGTCATTAGGCAAACAAAGATATCATATTATTCAACAGAACCAAAGTGCTGCAGCTGATCATAGTTCCTACGCTTCTGAAATTACTCATGGATTCACTCCCTTTAATCTCAGTACAGGCTGAGGCCCACAGAAAAGTGGCACGTCAACCAATTTTTTTGGCTCCTGTGTGTGTAAACCTATTCAGCTCATGCCTCTGACAAAGGCTAGGCAGTGTCTCCACTGCATCTGAGGTACTAAAGAAAAGAAAGAAATTTGATATTTTGGATATGGACATCAACATCAAAATTACCAGAGTCCCTGTAGTCAACCAATACTGTCGTGAGTTTCCTTCCTTACAAGGTTACCCCATATTTTCAAGCCTTTTTGCTATTCCAGTCATCACCCAAAAGACTTGAGAAAAATTGTAAAAAGGATAAGCTATTAAAAGAACACAGCAAATGGTAGTGATTTATTTGTAGGAAAATATATAAATGAAATTTATATATGAACAAGATGTTCGCTATCCTGTCATGTTCATTATCTTTCCAGCTCAATCATTTTTCTGTAAGTATGTTATAATATTGTGCAAACAGAGACATATGGATTCTCCATAATGGACTTGTCCTGGCTGTAAGAACAGAGGTGATTCTCTACCTGATGGGAAACAGCACCGTGTCCAAATTACTGGTCTCTATTTTGCATGGAATATTTGTGCAGGCCTGACAGCAAGACTAATCTGATGAAACCAGAAGAGAAGGACTGCTGATCCAGAGGTATAGAAACCATGAAAGTGTTTTTCTAATTTCTGTGGAAAGAAACCACCCAGTCCTGACACATGCCAGTAACATTATTCTGTTTGCTAGGTATACAGTTCACTCACCTTCTGTATTTTCTTCTCACACCAAAATTTTGTTAACTGAGTATAGTTCCACAGCTTCAATTTCTCCTCCCTGAAGCACGTCACTAGCAAGATCTTGATAAATTATTATCAATTACCTTAACAATTTTCCATTGTCTGTTTCAATGCTGACTACTGAAAAGTGACTGAATGTGATTGAATTCAACATTTTCTCTCTTTCTTAGGCTGATGGTTTTGTTTTATCAAATTCATATGGCCAAACTCTGATACTACTGCTCTTCACTTCGCAGTATTCAACCAACCCTAAACCTCCCAGTAAGTTCATTCCCCATGCTTATATCTGTCATTTAAGTAATCTCTGATTGTAATTCCAACAATTTTTGTCTATACTACAAGCATTCTATCCCGCTCCTTAAAATTTCCTTTTACCTTTGAAAGGTACTGGTAGGACCAGTAAACTTGCCTGACAGCAGAGGCGTGAAGAAAAAGGTTCTTGTGTGAATGTGGTGGCTAGACTATGTATCGACAGTTTTTGGCTCAAACAGCTTGTGCCAGGAACTGGGGTGAAAGAAAAATAAATCTGGTTTACTCCAGTAGCAAAAAATCTGCTCAGAATCACTTTCTTCAGCTTTCTCTTGAATCTCACACTGAGCGTGTCTCAGCATATTGATAACAACTGTCCCTCTATTTGAACAGGTCGATGTAGCAAATGGTTATAAGCTTTAAATCAGGGATGGGTCATTAAACATTGAGAGAATATAAAAACCTTTGATTATACATTAGAAGTTCCACAGTATTATCTCCATAGAGATATTTAAAAAGGTATATGAACTTCAGGATTTTTATTTGCCAAGTAACTGAATTTGAGACATTATTTACTGCACAATATTATCAGAACAAAAAGCTGTCCCTTTAAAATTGTTTTCCCTGAAAAAAAGAAATCAGTTGTCAATAGGAAATCACAGTATAAAAGTGTGTGATCTAGGCAGTTTCTCTTTCAAGATACTCAAATGAGAATTTCTATGTGTATATCTACTAGAATAGAATAACTGTTACATGATATTTGATGACAGCTCTAGGAAACGAAGCCACTAACAGCAGACTAAATGACTAACTCATTCCCTCGGTTTGCTTCTGGGAGGTGAAAGGTTAGTTCTGCACCTATGCTATTTCATCTCCCTGACTCCAAAAGCAATACAATTAATTTGACCAGTTTTGTACCTATGGCTACAAAAATACCTGACTTAACATCTGTTAATCTGGAAAGTTTGGAATTGATGTCAGACAAAAAGAAATCTTGGATGAAAATTTTTGTTGACAATTGGAAGAGATTAAATTTATTAAAAAAAATGTCTCTCTAGAATCAGTATCTGTGAGTTACATTTGAAAAATACATACACAATCTCTCTATTCAAAGAAATTACTTCATGTAAAGAGGATATTTCTAGGAACTCTTCAGGTTTGGATAGTCATGGTAAAAGTGTGATAAATTGTTACTTCTCACTAGTAATTTCAATATATAACATATACTCCTGTAAAATCAGTGTTCGTCACCACCTAGTATACATATTTTTTGTGTAAGAAACAAAGCAAAAGTGTCAATGGTCTGACAGCTCTCTGTGAACTGCTGTAAACATTGACTACCATTAGCAAACTAAAAGTAAGCATAGAAAACCTTTGCAATATTTTCTACTAATTGTGTTTTTCAAGATTGTAACTGATTCCCAGTGAATCTGTACAGATCACGCTATTAGCCACTAATAAAACACTGACTTGTTTTCAGTTCTACAGTATATATTCCGTATTTATGTATAGTAAACCTTTTTTAAATAGCCCAAAACTTGTAATGTAAAAAGACAGCAAATGGAAAAATTTAGGTTAAACTTAAAAAAATAGTGGAGTGAACATATTTCTCAGAATTAGAGAGATAAAATCATGGGAAAAAAAGGATATCAGATAAGCGTGTGTTAATATAGTCTATAACGTGGAACCTGAGACCTTGATTGATTTTGAGAAACTCCAAGTGTCAAGCCTGCTAGTTTCAGACTATCATACCATTAGTGCCTTTTTTGCCATGTTTTCTTTTGCACTGTGATTTGAATTGATGTCACTTAGTGATAGGAGTAGGGGACAGCTGAGCCCTTAAAATATCAATAATTTCTTTCATCTGCTGTAGGAGGACAATTTATTTCCATATGTTTGTACTCGCACAGAAGAACTCAAGAGATAAAAAACAAAAACGACGTGATTGTTAGCCTGTATCACCAGACCCCTTTAACATTCAGCTTTTTTGGGTGAGTGCCTTTTGAGAGATCAGCTGATAAAGGAAACATTGACCATTCTTGGTGTCAGTCTGAGCATAGGGCCCAAAAGTCCTGGGCTAAAATATGTTGTGCGTTTTTACAGTTTTTATCCATGCCTTTTCAAATATGGTTGAACTTGATGATCCTAAAGTCTTTTTTCCAACCTTGATGATTCTATGATTCTAAATAGCCATAGCAAAGCACCATATCCGTGGGTATTAATTGCAAAGC
The DNA here is from genome assembly GCF_003984885.1 of Neopelma chrysocephalum. Lineage (NCBI taxonomy): Eukaryota > Metazoa > Chordata > Aves > Passeriformes > Pipridae > Neopelma > Neopelma chrysocephalum. Next base: position 2,055,751 of record NW_020925569.1, read on the forward strand.
ACACACTTGAAGTGGGAAAGCAAATCCAGCATAGAAACATTTTGCACCTACCTCCTCCACAGGACTCTGAACACTCTGTAAAGCCTTCATATTCCCAGTCATAGAGCTCATCAAACTCCTGCAAGCTCCCATACAGAAACTCAGTTTCCTCCGGGGTGTATTCAATTGCCTCCCTACTGCAGGGACCACTGTAACAGGCTCTCTGAGACACAGGTTTGGGACCTTCGCATTCATCGATGGGCAAGTCAGCCACAGACTGAGAGAAAAAGAGGAGCACTTGACATTTCACAAGCCGCACCTGGCTGCCTACTCCACAGGTGACACTACAGGTGGACCAAGCCTCAGGAATAAACCTGTGAGAGGAAGAGAGCAAGGCAAGTTATGTCCACATACAGCCAGGGAACCAAACGCAGTATAGCTCTGTCCAGGCGAAATTTTGTTTAATGAGGAAAAAAACGCTTCACTGCATCATAGGGATATTATAAAATACACATAGAAGCTATGACATGCTGTTGACAACTCGGTGGCAGGTCTCCTTATACCTAAGAAAGACAAACCCTTTGAGCACCTGTTTTGATCCTAAAACATCTCAGTGCAAGGCATCCAGCAATCTCCCAAGGTGCATCATGATCCAACTAGCTACCTTCTGCAAGTATTCAACCTAGATCATCTTTAGTTGTTATCATATTTTTTTCACTAGTAAGTACTGAACAGGCTGCTGTTGTCAGGTAATAGTGGTATTACATGGAAAATAATTTCAATTATTGTTCCTGTATCACAGTAACTCTTTTGAAGTCTTAATTTGAAGCTAGTAAAAGGTAAAGAATTCATAAATTCTTTAGCTGTTTTTTGTTTGTTTGTCTGTTTTATTTCCCTAGGACATTTAATTTTCCTCTCATTCCACTCCTATTGTGGATTTCTTTGGCTTGTCTCACTGATTAGTAACCCTTACATGCTCCAAAGTTTTGCCTCTGAAAGTCTCTACATAGTTTAGTATAATCACCTTGCAGCTGTCATTACAATAAACAAACAGACTGAATTCCATTTTTTGTTGTTTTCTTTAATCATGGAATAATTCCTTAATTTTTCTGTGTTGTCACTGCTTTTTCAATGTCAGTGCTGAAAACTGACCTAGCATTTTACTCAAAGTTACATCAAACATGAGATTCACATTCAACTCTATATCACATCATTACTACCTTGTTGCAGTAATGCAATATGCTGTGTTTTGCTAAGCTCATGTTGAACTCTGCTGATTCCTAAATCTATCTGGAAAATGTAGTTTCTGGGCACTCCACAATCTGCATGTATTCTTAGATACTTGATGTTAGTGGTATCAGAGCACTAAAATAATGAATACAGGGTAATTCAGATAGCTTTATCTGACTGTCTTGCCTTCTCCATTGGCCATTCTTCCAAACTTTCTGACATGGGCAAATTCTAAGACAGTGGTTGTAGTCACACTTTAAGGGCTAGAATAGAAAAGCGAATAGTTGAATCTGGCACTGATTCTCACCAAACCTTACAGGAACAATCCCTGTTGATAATGCTTTCCCTTTAGCAGTTAAGTGCTAGCTCCTGCAAATTCAGTAAGTTGTTTTCTTCACTGATATTTTTTAAGTGCTAATCTAATGAACCAAAAGCTTTTTGTGCTAGGGTCTACTGTCTGACAGAAAACATACGCATTAACTAAATTTATCAAATAAATCACAGGGGATGTATTTTCAATTGAAACCTTGCTATCACTGACAGTATTCCTCTCCCTTTGGGCTTTATTTCAGCAAACCACACCAGACTTCGACAGGTTTGCCTACGACTGAAGGCAATACACATCTGTATCTTCTATGATCTGGGCTACTTGTGGCCATAGGAAACTCATTTCTCACCTTGGGATCCCACAAACAGCTTGACAGGAAGAAAAAGGAAATTTAGTTTTGTGATCAGCATCTTTGGAAGTAATTTTACACACTTCTCTTTTTCATTCACTGCCTTTCGATAATTGACAAAAGGACTTACCCTTCCCTCTGAAGTTAAAAAAAAATCCCAAACCTAAAAAGGTACTTGGTGCTTTCCCAGCAGGAATATATACCAGGATCCCTGACTGGAACAGCACAGTCTGCTTGAGCAGAGAGTGTGCATCTATCTCTTTACCCACTTTTTGTGTGTCTTTATAACACCTTGTTACAACCCTGACATTCACTGCTAGAACTATACACAGGAAGCAATAGAAAGGAAAGAAATAAACTGTAGATATTATTGTAACTTTTAAAATTATTTATCATGCTGCTACAAAGACTGCAAAATTTTTTTCACAAGCAAAGCCTTTGAGAAACTAATGACGCAAAGTGATTCCAGTTTTCTCCTCTTGAGACATTTTCAGTCTTGTTTCAAAGATGAAACAAGAAAGGATTTTGAAAGGATTATACTCTTCAACAGTGTAGGTGGGCCACTCATCTTGTTTTCCCTAAAACTGTGCAACTGCTCTCTGATGTGGAAAATCTTCTGTCAGAGATTAAATGGCTCATGCCAGCCACTGTGACAGATATTTTGACTAGTTAAAATACATAGCTTCTCAACCTGAGGTAGAAATCCTAATCAGGATACAAAAAAAAAAAAAAAGCCCCTGGTTTTCATCAGTCTTCATCAGAAGCTGTCTTCCTTATATTTTTGAACATTGTGAATTTTTGTCTAACTGTGCTTTGTTGAAGACCTGCTGTATTCCAAACCAAGAGGGAGGATACTTTGCAAGGTATTAAAATTACTCGTTTAGAAAAACAGACATACCTCAAATACTCAGAATATTTACACATGATGCATATCACATATAGAAACAAAGGAACAAAAAGGAGAGGACACAAAAGGAAAGTAAGAACATTGCTAAAAGTAGCCTGGATCCTTGTTGAAATGAGGCTTGATCTATAAGTGTCACACATTGTACTATTTCATCCTAGTCAGCAACTCACAACGAAAACATGAACACCTTCAGGAAATACTTTATTCAGCTATCTAGGCTCAATTTCTACATTTCAAGTGATAATTTCAGAAACATAATTTAATTCTAATATAACTGTTGTCTGTTAAAGACAGAATTGTTAAAATCAAGAGAGTTAAAAGCAGAAAAAAAGAAGGGAAACTCAAGAAAATCCCACAAAAAAAATCTCCATATAGTACTTGTCATTAGGAAAGGAATATTTATGTAATGCAAATGAATAATATAAAATACAATGTTTCTGAATTTTCCATCATCCTAAACCCAGGAAATTACAAAAGCTTTCAAATATCTTTGTGTTGTCATTAGTGATAAACATTGCCAAATGATGAACACAAACCACAAAAAGTATGTGAATAAGAAGGGGACAGTTCCATGGATTTAGAGTTATTTGTTCCACATATAGCTCATCATCCACTGCACAGCACTGTGCATTTCTGTATGCTAACCCCTACTTGGAAAATGGAAGTAGTGGAACAAATTTAATGAGAAGTAGTTTTTTAGAAAACAGGAAATGATGGAGGTGTTTCATTTGTCATTACGTATTGTTTAATTAAATCCCACTGTAATAATCGCCCCTATAATAATATCCCTAGTAAATTGGACAAAAGCAATAACTTGTTGTAGTAATGTGACAGTAGTAGTTAGTTGTCAGGCAGAATCCAATTGTGTTAACAGCTGTACAAACGAAAAATAAAAAGGTGCCTCTTTCCTCAGAGATTATATTGAGTATTTCCTATCTCTTACCATACATCACAGTGTTGCCATTGAATCAAAGATCATCTTCTTTTATTACTCAGAGCAGAAATGGCAACATGCTTCTCCCATAAGGAGAAAATACAGAAGCAAGTGTGTTCTGAGAGCTCTCATGAATATTTTAAAGAGGAATCTGTTGCTCCTGTTTTAGAGAGATCAGTGTGAGGTAGAGGAGTGAAAGCTGAGAGGAGGGAAAATCATGACCTTGCTTGGTTATGACTGACTTGACCATGTCTGCTGCTACTCAACTGCTGGAATACTGGCTACATTACAGCACCCAGACGTGGAATGGCTGAATGGCCTCTCTGCCTGTCACCCCCTGCCTACATGGGCATCTCCACGGGTGGCAGTGCTCTCACCTGGAGAAGGTAGAGAGTTGGAATAGAAGGTGGAAAACTCTCCAAAGAAAACTGGGTGGGAAAAATTGGTGTTGCTTGTACACAAATGCCTGTACTTGTTTCTTTGGCCTGTGGGCATTCTACAGTGATGGACCAGCAACCTATTCCCATGATAGGAACCCCCTTGAAAAATAGTGAGTTCTGGATTTAAAAGAGGCATTCTATATATTTCAGTGGCTTCTTGTTAGCTGTTCAGGTTCCAGAATCTATACAAGATTGTGTTCAACTGAAGGGACTGTGGCACCATTTGTCATATGCACATTAGCCTCTGATGGGCTGCATTATGTGTTCTAGAAATACAAAGAAAGGAAATGTAATGACACTGATATCAATGGACTTCTGCAGGTGTTGAGCTGGTTTTGGCTCATTGCTTTTCTAGTATGCTACAATCACTGTATGTTTTAAGGAAATTTTAATATGATAGCAAAACCAACTTACTACGTTTGTATGTAAAGCATTCAATACAAAATATGGAAACTGTGAAACACATAATAGTCCAGCCTGCAGGCTGCACATCCAACAGACCTGCAAGCATAAATGAATAAAAGTTGTCTACAGAATTTCATCCCCACAAGAACATTGGGTAGATACTGCTTGCCCAGCTCAATTTTGCAAGGACTATTCACACTTTTATAAATTATTATTCATGTTCACATGAATGCCCCTTTCAGATAACAGTGTGTCTAGTTTAAAAAAAACCCTCTAGATTATATAATAGGAATTCATTTTACAGTATTTATTTAAAAATCCAGATTTTGCAGACTAAAATGTGCTATGCAATTATCACTTGTATACAGAATCAGCAAAAGTAATGTCAACATTTAAGCTGAGAACAGCAATCAGAATGGCAGTACATAGTCTCAAGACAATGATATTTTTTCCTTCAAATTCTAGGCACAGCTAAGGACTGGTGTATATTCCCCTCAGTAGAGCAACATATGTTCCTACAATGTGTGTTATGAAGAAAAAGAAGTGTCTGCAGACTGATGTGGTTTGACCTATGGTGAAAAATAGCTTATTTTCTTCACTGCTACATAATTACATATTGCCATAATTTTTGTTGTTTAATGGTTTTTTGCTTCGCTTTTTTTTTTCATCTTGTCTTTTTTTTTTTTTTTTAATTCATCTTTGGGTAAATCCATGGTTTAGATAAAGTCTGAGGTTTTGAGAGATTCACAAACCAGTAAGACTGAGTGTTCCAGGGCACAGACACTCATCTGTTAAGGTGTCTAAAATCAGATATTAATGGTGAAATAAAATGTTTAGTGCCTTCTTCAAAGGCTTCAGAACTTTCTGGGATAGAACCAGGAACCGAGCTCAGACTTTCAGTCTCCTTATCCTGAGCTGAAGTGCAAACCTGTCCTTTTCTTCCAGGAGAGGCCACCATTCCACAGATTTTAAGATGTAGGTAACACCACAGGATGCTCTTACACAGCAATGGATACCTGCTGGTGCCATTGTTAGAAGCGAAATGGAGGTCATGACCATTTATCAACAAAATCTCAGGGCTGTGTAAGAGTAACGGCACTGGAGCCAGCTGCATAGGTCCAATTCCAATCAGAGTGACTACATTGTGTTCTCTACAGTTTCTCTTAAGTTTAGTTTGAATATGATCTTTTCCTTCAGTGTCTAATTATTCTGTGCTGTTGGTCCCCTTCATTCACTCTGCTTTTCTGCTCAGGGAAGATAACTGCTTCTGTCCTGTATATTTATTACACATAAATCCTAAGTAGTTGTGACTGTATCTATGGGTCCTTGAATGAGTAGATTGAAAGCATTACCTAATGTGAGGCTGCTGCATTGCTGATCTTCCCTTTGACCCACCATATATACAGTTTAATGTTTTGCCATTAGATCTTAATATGAAGAAGTTTCCCTAAACTTTCTTCTTCCACTTCATTGCATGACTCTGAAATGGACAAGCCTAGCAGTTGTTAAAGCTTTATGTTCTCACTACCTTTTTTTTGGTAATCCAACAATCATGCTTTAAAGTGAAGCCTTAGTAGGAAGTTTTGAACTTATGACCTGTGAATCAGGTACAAAGATCATGATGGAAACTGTTCAACAAAGAAAATCAAAATAAAATAGCTTATGTGTCTTTGGAAACATAAATACCTATTGGAAAGTTAAAAAGAGATATTGGGTGTCTCTGCCACACTGCCCTCTCTGTCCATATCTAGTTCCCTGAGGGCTTTTTCACCCCCACAGATGCATGCCAGGAATTTCTCTTTTTTTCACTGAACTGGCCCCATCACTATGATGGTGCCATCTGGCATCCAGACACTATTGTTTGCCCTCTACCTTGTCCTCCCCCTCCTCCTTTTTTTTAATGGCCAGCACAAGGGTTATTTATGGCAGTATGTTAAAAGCTGGATATGGTGTTAATATACAAAAGCATTTTTCAAGTGTTAGAGGCAGAAATCTTTAAAGAGACCCTCCACCATTGATCCAAGGCCTGCTGAATGGTCACTTCAGAGACAGACAGCAACAGGAGGAAAACATGTACAACAACACAGGACAGCAAGGCCTTCTCACCTTAAACTTTTGTCATGACATACATTACAATACTTTCTTACCAAGATAGAGTATTTCATAGTAGTTCTGTCAGCAATTAATTGATCCCATCTAGGGGTGCAGGAGGTCAGACAACACAAACATAACTATTCCCTCTAGTCTTCAAGTGGCTGAATTGGTTGTGATTAATTCTTGAAATGGGTCCTATTATCAGACTCAATTCTCTCCGGGGTGCCGTGTTGCCACAGGATTTGTTTTTCAAGGCCCAGGATGGTATTCCGGGCAGTGGCATGAGGCACGGGGTATGTCTCCAGCCATCCAGTACTTCCTTCTACCATGGTCAGTACGTAGCGCTTGCCTTGGCGGGTTTTGGGGAGCGTGATGTAGTCAACTTGCTAGGCTTCGGACATGTTCAGCCAGTTTGGTTTCCACAGATGAGACGTGGGCTCGTAATGGGGCGGTGACAGTGTCTTCATAAATCCTGAGTTTGCTGACCAACACACCCACCTTGTCCTCTCCCTCCCTCCATTGCAGCATTGCTAAGTAGCGGGAATACATTTCTGACCCGAGTCGTGCAAACTTCAACCACATCTGGGATGTGCACCGTACACCATCTGGACTTTTAGGGAATCTTTCGTCCTCTGAAAAAATTATCTCCAGTACAGCTAATTCTCTCAAGCACCGGATACCTTGTTCCATCGTGTTCCACTGTCCTTGCTGTACGTGGAGGTCCTCCTTGCAAAGGTATCTCTCCTTCACACTGGACAACAGTCACCACCAGAGGCTGAGAATTTCCTGCCTCCTTCCAATCCCCTGATCAATGACTACATCTCGAGACAGGGATCCCAGTTGTCTTGCTTCACTCCCATCTAGAATTGTATCGTTAGCTGCGGCATCCCAGATTTGGAGCAGCCAGGTCAGGATGGACTCGTTTGCCTGTCGTGCGAACTCTCTCCGGAGCTCACGTAGCTCACCCAGGGATAGGGACCAAGTGATTATTTGTGGCTCTGTCTCCTCCGGTGGATATGAAGGTCCTGTCTCTTCGTCATCATTTGCTATACGGACTGATTTAGTCTTTGATTTCCTTTTCTGGACAGGGGCGACTGCTATTGGTTTCGGTTGTCCTTCTGGCTCCTCGGTGGTTTGTGTGGACATGTTGCCGGTTGATTTATTTCTTTCTCCCTCCGACTCAGCTGTGGTTTGGGTAGACATGGTGCCTGTGGATTTGCTCCTTCTCTCCTCTCCCTGGCAGTGCTGTACCATGTCAAGCAGTGCCCGGTAGGCAGTGGCCAGGGCCCAGCAGGTTGCTGTGAGCTGGTCATCTCTGGAGCTGCCAGAGCATTTTTCCTTTACCAGTCTTATCATGCTAACAGGATCCTGCAGTTGTTCAGGGGTGAATTTCCAGATCATTGGAGGAGAAAACTTCTCCAAATACTGGCCGATGTCCTCCCACTTCCCGTGCCACTCAGCATTATCCACTCCCAGGACAGGCGTCCAAACAACCTCCCTAGAAGGCCCTGTTCTGACTCTAAACATGGTGTAGACAGTACAGAGCAGACAGAGCAACACCAACAATAACATTATGCTGTCCTTAACATCAAAAGGGAACTCAATATTTTCAAAAACTGTTGTAGCAGGTCTGAAGGGGAAGAAGGAGGGGAGAGGCTAGAAACAACCATTTCCTCCTGTTCCCCCAAAGGGCTGGGTGCGATTTTTAATGAGGCCCCAGAGGTAGCAACCTAAACCAGGACAGGCAAACAGGACTGAATACACATTTACAATGAAACTCATTGCTTCTGATGTTATGATGACATAAACATAGTATACTAATAAAGCAATTTGGATCCCTCTCCCTGGTCTTAAAGAGAGCATTAAAACAGGCAAATAGTTCCCCATCTGTGGAATTATGAACATGCTCAGATACAACATCCACGTGAATGCACCAAACAACATGGTGATCAGGGAGTTTCTATATCCAAATAGACAGATGCTTAAAATGAAATTGGGATTCTGACTTCTCTCTCTCTGCCCCGAGTTGGGCGCCAAAAATGTGCCAGTTTAAAAGTTAACCAGCAGGGGAAATGAACTCAACTCAAAAGAGAGATTATAAGTCAGAATAACAATTTATTAAAATAATACAATAAGTACAATTATTCAGACAGACAAGTGGTTTTAACCCGCAAAACCCAAATGTATAACCCAGCACCCTGGGGCATGAACAAAAGTGGTGTTCCTTGCCCCCCCCCCCCCACCAGTCCAAAGTAAAGGGAGAGGGAAAAAACCTGCTGGTGGGAGAGCTGTCGCAGTCTGGTCAAAAGTGGTGATTGCAGTCCAGTTGAGGGTGGTGGTCTCAGTCTGGTTGAGAGCGGTGGTCTGCAGTCTTCCTCTGGATCCCACGAGTGGTGGAAAGGTTCCGAAACTCCCAGTTTATATATTCTCCAGTTCAGGCGGGAGTGCTCAGTCCCTCCCTCAGAGTAGGGAATTCCATAAAAGGGCATGAGGAGTGGTCAGTCCCTCCCTCAGAGAGGGGAATTCCATAAAAGGGTATGAGGACAGGAACATCTTCCCACCTCACAGGCCTCTACTGACAACAGTTTCTGGGAAATGGCATGGAAGGCTATAGAATACACAGTTTTGGGTTACACCCATCCAGTGATGAATTGGTCCCAGCCGTTCTAACCAGGACAAAGAGGCAAGAGGTAATCATCAATAGCTGCCTTGTTTTACCTCTTACTTCATGGGGTGATTGAGAAAATACAGAAAGGTTGTGAAGACACAGTGGTAATGGATAACACATAACTACTTAGGTAGACAGACTCTTACTACAGTATTCTTGTAAATGACCTTAAATAAAACACGTATATATTTGTTTAAATTGAATCTGCATTCACCTCTTGACATCTGTCTCTTCAAAGTGTGATACAGCCTTAATACCATTGATTTCCATGGGGTTGGGTTTGGCCTTTACACTCTAATGAAAACCAAAAACATCAAGAGACTGTGTTAGTTCTGCACAAGCCCCAGATTTCCATAGAGAATCATCACAGAATCAGAGAATGCTTTGGGTTGAAAGGGACCTTAGAGAACCTCTAGTTTAAACTCCCCTGCCATAGTTTTGTCATGCCACCTACTCCTAGACCAGGTTTCTCCAAGCCCTATCCAACCTGGCCTCCCTGAACACCTCCAGGGAGGGAGCATCCATAATGGATCACATAATGAGAATCTACTGTAAGCAAATTTTTAAGACTTACGATGGTTCTTCAGATACAGCTGTTCCTTCCTCCAGCTCTTGAGCCTGCTTATACCATGGCAACTTTGCTTCCACAGGAAGTTTCTCTATGAAGCAAGCACAAGCACATGAAAATAGGAAGCATGCAGTAACTACTATGTGTGACAGCCTCCCTGCTCTCGCTGACCTTGCATATGATGCACGTGTGACTTTACACACATGGAGGCTGAGCACAAAGAAGAAAGAGAGAAATGAGAGCAGAAGAAAGAAACTCTTTCATTAGCTGGACTATAATGCTTACAAGGCTATATGGGCAGATATTTCAGTGTTACAGGAAGAAGCGCTATGGTGTCCTAAAGCCAGAAAGGCAAATTAAGTCACCTTTCAGACTTTACTACTGGACCATAAAAGTAGACACTTTGGAAAGTACTTTTTGGAGGGAGTCTCACGAGTGTAATAGGTCTCCATTATACTGCAAAGGCAAAACATGTAACATCCGTGTGTCTACCTTTAAATTTTAGAACTTCAGAAGACATGTTAAGCTTGGTTTTGGTAGATTACAAAAAGGAAGAAAATCCTAGTTGGATGAGTGATGCCACAGAAAAACCTTAATAAAATGGCCCATCTATGCTTTTCAACTTTATCAGTTCATCAGCTATGTGGATTTAAAAAAAAACGTGCCTGATCTTTTTTCTGTCATTTCTGATGGAAAACAGTGGAGCTGCTTTTCTTGCCCTCCAGGATGTGTACACAATGTAATGAGCTGGTCTGCTCTGGGGAGTGCAGGGCCATGCTGCTTTGCAAGCCAAACTCCACTTTCATGCAGTGTTAAAGTGGAGTAATTGAGCTGAAGGCAGTGGAGCTGTTTTAGCTCTACAAGGATATAAAGCAAGAGCAAACTGGCGCTGTAATTTGAGAAGGAGATCTGCATTTCAAAAAAACATGGGCTAGGATCAGGGGAAAAGCACAAACAAAAGGCAGTGAGACACATCACTGAGCAGGACCAAATCTATTTGTCACTCACAAATCACCTGAGCCTTTTGGGTTTATATAATGATGGATTTATACTCACCAAGAGAAGCAGGTTAATGTCATTCAGAATAGTTAGGAATTTTCTGTGACTCTCTTGTGCATAACAATGAACATTTCACATGTACACATGAAATTTTCCACCTGTCAGTTGTATCATAGAGGAATGACAACTTACAACTTGACTTTACAGCTACTGGAACTTTAGTCATGCAAATTTCCTTGGAGCAAGTTATTAACTGAGATAAAAAGGGACAGTAACAGAGTTATTATGCCTCTATCTTAGAAACAGTATGCCAAGCTCTTACTCTGACATATTTATTAGTGTCATTTAAGGGTGAATATTTGCCAGCACAGCTCTTAGTTTAATTTGTATTTTACAACATTTGTCATCTAAATTATGTTGGAGATATTTCTATTTATATGTTCTGCAGTTTGTTTTATGGGTTTTGGAAAACCAAATCTCACTTCTGTGCTTTTTTGCTTGGATGCAAGTGCTTTTAAAAAGCAGAAGCTCTTGTGTACCGCTGCCTGTTATGTGACTTTTTAAATAACTTTCCTTTATTTTAGAGGTGTAGTTAATTATCATCTGCACTGTAAAATTTGTTAGAGGATTAGAAATGTAGATGTTGTACAGTATGCTTTGACAGAAAAATGAACAAAAAGCACTTCTAGCATAAGCTAAGGAGGAATTTTTACCTTTGGAGATTAAAGTAAAATCTCTTTTTTCATAAAACTCTACCAGTAAAAACACTTAAATCATATATTATACAGAAAGTTGTATTAGATGAACACACTTTCCCTATTAAAACTGAAAATCATTACTTAATCCAGTGATATCCTGTTTTTCCCCATTATTGGTGCAAGATAAAGTGCCTTAGTGTTTGAATAAACTAAAATGAAATAAATTATACGAACTATTAATCTTCAATGTCTTTTTAGCCCAATGTGTTAAAAGAAGAGAGACTTCCATATTTTTTGCCTTGCTACTTCAGTCAGGAAGATTGTTTTCTGCTTTGTCTTAATACAGCTGCAGAAGGCAAAAGCAGGCTAATTATTAAAACGGTCAATAGACAAGAGGCACTTTGCTATCCCTACTGCTCTAAATTTTTAACTCTAGATGTGTGAAATAAAAAGGACAAACCTCCAGTATAGAAACAGAATAATTTGCATTGGAAAACACCTCTGGATACCATGCAGTCCAACTCTTCTGAAAGCACTATTCAGCCTTCACGTTACAGTTACATGGGTATTCAAACATTACCACTTGCATTACCACATGGAGAACTGCGAGAATGTTGCAGAACAAAGATAAGGTGGAAAGCTAAACCAAGGCAAGCCAGTATGCTTCGCAGGGGACTTTCCATCCCATGTGAAAAAATGGAAGAAGGAAATAACTGCCTACAATCATAAATTAATGATGTATGTGCTGCAAAGGGCAGCACAGAGTTTGCCCTGGGTAAAGATGCCATGCTCTTATAAGGGTGGACTTCCAGCAAACAGCAATTTACTTTGTTCCCAGACAAGTCCCATTGGAAGATACTTCTTGACAGATGCAGGCAAGCAAAGCTTTCCTAGCTAGTCTTGCACCCTTCTCAGGTTCCCTATGCAGAAGTCAGTAGTGGGTGGTTTCCAACATATGATTTTTTCTTGTGTCTCACTGCATTTTGCTTAGATGGTAGGATGCAGGCTGACCAGATCTTGCATTACCTGTGTTCTGAACACCATAAATCTGTAAAGCCCCATAAAGCAGCTAACTGAACGAGCTGAAAGTCCCTGATCCTCTGTATGATGCTCAGAGTCATGCTAACGCAGTCACAGGGCCTTTTTTGGCCTTTTTTTTTTTTTTTTTACATCTTGGAAGGCGGATGGAGTGAGCTCATGTTGGCCAGTAAAATACAGTGCAAACATACCCATTGCTCCCCAGAGACCCTATGTCTGGGTTTCACCACTCCAGTGGCTGGCAGACACAGTAGCTTCTTATGGTCCAGATAAACTTGAATCTTGAAACTTGGCAAGTGTGCCCATCATTAGCCACCAAGTGCAGAAATTAAAATTCCAAATTTCACTGTTCCACCTTGGAATAGCATGAGGTCATGGGTCAATCTTATTTCACAGGGCTTCATAAAAGGTGCTCTTAATATGTTTCAGGATAGCAATTTTTTTTTTTTTTTTTTTTTTTTTTTAGGAATTGTTTTCTTCTTATGGTAGAGTTCAGGTCTCCAATTTAGGAAAATTAAGTTCACCTACATCACTGTAGCCCAAAATTTTCCATATATTAGTCAGCATACATGCACAGAGGTGGTAATGATAGAGCTGTATACACGCATAATCCCATGCATGCCCATATATCTATGGAAATGGTCAAATACATGCATCTGCTGCATCTAGTCACTGCCATTAATCCAACCACGTCTCCAGGACTCTTTATAATATTCCCATCCCATAAGAACCTCCAAACAACTGCAGAAATATTTTCTTCTTCTTCTGTCAAACACGGGGGACTTGCCTCAAAATTACTATCTGTGTGAGGCCCAAGTAAAAAAATATTTTTATACAGATTGTGCATACTCCTTGTTATAAAATGTTTCAAACCTGACAAATTTTACAGCCTAGCTAATAAGAGGGACCTCGTGAGGAGATATACAATGCTTGCTTCTGACCTATTTCAAGCTCCAAGTTATGAACAGCCACTTTTGTAATTATGGTTACATTTGCATTATTTATATATTCAATTTATTTTAAAATACAGGGCAAATTTAGCTCAGACACAAACAGTGAAGTCACACCTGCTCACAATAGGGTCAAAATTATACTGCCTGGTCTGCTGAACCACAAATTAACAATGAAAAGCCCAAAGCTTTTAAGAAAGAGGAATAGGTCAGTACTCACTCCAAGTTGCTAGCAGGCACAGAAACAGACAGGTGCAAAACATAACTCAGTGCACATAGAAACAGTGATGCCAGCAACAACACAAAACTGTTGAAAATTGAAAGTTCTGAAAAATTTATGAGAACCCTTCTGTCTCATTACCTCTGGGTTTGTAGCAAGGAGTGGATACAATGCATTCCTCTTTTATGTGTGGCTTTGTTTTAGGACTACAGCCTCCTGTATGCATTCCTCTGTGATCAAGGCAAAGGACTACACGGTATCTGAGTCCTTGTCCACAGGTCACAGTGCACTGGATTAAAAAAGAAAAAAAGGTGTGTGTGATACATCATAGGAGTGAAAGGGGAATATGCAACAGAACTATGTGTACATCAGAGAGCAAGAAACATGCTGCAGAAACACCCAAGCTTGAACATAAAGTATTCATAATATTTGGTAGTTATGGACATGGTATAAAAGTGACAGAAATTTTTGTCTTTTTGCTCTGAACATGTACTTGATTTGGACATTTTGCCATTGGATTTCTCTTGCAGTGCCACTCCTGCAATGGTGCCTACGTGGCTTGTGGCCATCTGTCCCATATTGGACATGATCGGTAACACCCTGTCAGTTTCATCTGGAGCCACTCTGCTTTGCTTCAACAAAGTACTGGGGCTTACGGGTTAACATGGTGACACTCAGGTTTTTTGGAACGAGGTACTAACCAGAATGGAAAACTCTTGCACTTTCTTCTCACAGATACCTTCTTAAGCATCACTTGTTTTTGCTATGGTTTACCGATTTTTTCCCTCTGTACAGATTGTTTCAGAATTGGTTGCACTTGAGGGGATCAAAACTACCAACCAGTGGGGAGGGCTATGGATACCACCAATATTTCTTTGCTCTTGGATAGCAGCTTCCACGTGGAAATCAGCCAACACTTTGCAATCAGTCAAGAACACCTCATCTGTATGTGAGCTAGCTTAGCTTCTAAACACATTTACTTGTTGAGAAACTACAATCAAGATAAGTCTTTATGTACAAAGTCAAAGTACTTTACTACTTTTTTAGACGGACATTTCAAAGACATTTACTTTCATACAGGAGGAAAGGTAAATCAGGAACAGAAAAGTGCAAGTGTCAGACCGCAGACTAATTTATAGCTTTACGTATTTCTGGAAATTTCTCAGCAATTAATGAGTTTCAATTTATGTCTCAATGTTGTAATAAAGATATACCATTACACAATTACTGGGGTTTTTTTGTGCATTTCATTTTTATACCCAGTCTATTATTAGCAGAAGGTGACAAATTAACATTAAAGAGCTGATTTATTTTCCCATCATTCTTCTTAACCTTAATACACTTTTCCAGAGTGCTTACTTTGCAGTTAGTTAGACAAACAGCATAATTTAAAACAGAGGTGTTGGTAATAAGGAAAGAAAGCAGTGAATATTCCTACTTCCACAAATTCACTAAACTATAAGTTCAGATATGTTCCTAGTGTGGTAAATACAAAACCAACAAAGCTAAATTGATTACCGGAGACCATTCCTGAGCAAGCCACTTTGGGCAGTCAAATATATTGCAAGCCTGGACAACAGGCATCTTTGGAGTATACATGCATTTCCATTCTTCCACAGGGCTGATATGCCCCTGAATGTCTTCTTCCACACATGAGATGCTACGGCTTTGAATGCCCCCTCCACAGGATGAGGAACAGGCAGTCCAGGGTGTACTTTCCCATCTGGGAAAACAGAGAGGCATCAAAAAAAGTAACCCTTGCTCTTTCCACCCCTAATTGCACCCCAAAAATGCACAAATTGCTATCTGTAAGTGTATTTTCTTTTCTGATTAATGTCAGTAAAAATTAATCATATATCTATTTTCATAAGTGTCCATAGCAGCAAAGAATGCTCATGGCTGATGTCTTTAAGTCACAGATAAGTAATATGGAACAGCCTTTCTCCCACTAACCCAATTACTACTACCACAGAAAATCTAAATACTTTTAACCTAATTTCTTTTTTTATTACTTGATGGAATTAAATTATCTTCACAATTTGTCATATTTTGAGGAATCTTTGTCACAAATCACTGGAAACTCAGTGTGCTGTGAGGCTGATGTCTCCTTTGCAAGAAAATAAAGGGAAACAGCAGTGGTTTTTTTCCAGGGAAGCAACTCAGCAGAGGAAAAAAGAAAAAAATGGGAGGAAAATACTGAAAAGAAGATCTAACTATACTGATAAGATACATGTCCTCTGATGCATAAACCAAAAGGACCTTGTTTCCTTCCAATTAAGGCAGTGAGAGGAACTGAGAAACCATCTTTTTTTTTGTCTACAGGTGCCATTTGAGAGTGTAATGACAAATCCAAAGAACAACATATATGTTCTGAAAGGCTATGCATACTTTTGAGAATAATTTTTTTTTTTAGTGATACATATACCATACGGTATGTATTCCTTTATATATGTACGTGTCTGTCCACATAATATAGTCTGGTATTGCCTCTCTTATATTCAAGCCATTGCCACAGATTGGCTGTGAGACCATTCTCATGATCCAGTATGGCTATTCCTACATAATCCTGTACATCCCTGATGGTACAGAAGTATGTTCTACCTACCTGGAAACATTTCACAAAATCATTTTTTTCCCCCAAAGGCAAGTGTCCTTTTGATAAGGATATTACAAATACTGTTTGAAGCAATTATTTTGGTCATAAGATTCCATTTTTTGACTTCAAAGAATAGTTTTTGTGGAAAACGCCATGCCTACTTTCTCCTTCAGGCAAGAAGTAAAAAAACGTGAAAGGTGAGGATTTTTTTCTCCCACTTAAAACAAAGGAAATATTTTTGTTAAGTAACAATTACAGAATTCCCAAGATTGTCAAGCAATATGAAAAATGTTTATTTTTCTCTCAGATTTTTCATCATATCAACCATATTCTTATCTTTTCCAGTACACCTAGCACTACCTACACTTGGCTACTGCCTGAAAGTACCATAAAACTCAAGGTGAAATGCTTTATACTAATAATCATTTATGAATGTTAAGACCACTGATTAATACTACGACTTACCAATAGGAGTGGTGAAACCATTTTTACACCATGCCACAGCCATCATTTTGTGCTGATAATAAGTTACATATTTAAAGGATTTAAAGGAGAGCAATAAGCCTGGGAGAGTGGATGTAAAGGGACAGTTATGGGATGAAACCATAATCCAGAACAGCTTTTGATCATTTTCAGGGAAGGATGTTGTTTTGTTTTTTCTTTCAGTATTACTGAAAGCCAAATACTGCAGGGCATTTTGATCCTTTATTTTTGGATATTCTTCAGCAGTAAAAAAGCCTCCGCCTAGCTGCCAGCTCAGAATGCTTTTTACCTAAATACAATCCCTACACTATTAAGTACTGCTGAATCACCTCCTGATATAAAATTATTCTCTGTCTTTTATCAATGTTCAAGCCCTTTGTACACAATTGAAATATACTTTGTTTAATTTAAAGCTAGAGTGTTAAAGCTTCTATATTCCTTACAAGCAAGTTTAACTTCTGAGGCTTGGAAGTATGCATGAGGGTGGTTTTTTTTAAATAAAGAACAGAGAAAAGTGTTTCCCAGAAAACCAGAATTAGATGCAGAGATATATTTCATAAGTGTATCTCACAAATATCTGGGGATACTGACTATGTGTACCTAACAATAAGCACTTATCTAGGAAGAGAAAAGCCTAACCCTAATGGCACAGATAACTGACAAACGATGTGAACATGAATGGCCATCACAACACTTGTCTAGTAAGTTGCTCTGCACTGCACTGCGTTTGCAGTGATGCTGAAAGCTCTCTGTATTAGGCCATGACACAGTTTGAGGGAGGTCTTTTCCTCACCAGGATGAGACTAGCAGTTTCCTACAGGGTTCTTTCTGTGATTTCATAATCCATGACACAATGAATCAATGAAGAAGGAAACAGCACAATACCATGGCACGTCCAGGTGGTATTTCGAAACCTAAAGGTTATTATCATTCAACTATCAAACATTTTTATCATCAAGAGTCTTATTCACAGTTTTAAGAATAATTACTCATCTGATTATTTCCATGAGAATCTTAAATCCTACATTATAGACATTTTAATTGTGATATAATTAATAATAAAAATCAGGCCTTGATTTGTACCTGTGATTTCTTATTTCTTAGAGAGGCCAATGAATTAATGACCCCAGGGAAGGCATTAGCATGGGTTTGTAGGATCAGAACACAACACTAATGCTGTCAAACCTCAAAATCTAACAATTTATAAGCATTCAAGAAGCAGCACTATAGGGGGGGAAGAGAGGGAAAGTCCTTTGGTTAATTACAGAGCAACAGGTTATAGTCCTGTTCACAGAGAAGTAAAGGAAAAAAAGGAAAAGTGCAAGAGAAAAGGGGAGGTGGGGGCTGAGGAAAGAGAGAAAGAAAGGGACCACACACTTAGTAAGTCTGCATTTCTGCTTCAGCTAGAATACGATTTCAGTTCGGCATTGACAGACAAGTTAGCACTTGAACATCTCTAGGTTAATTTGTAGGAAATCAGAGCAAGAGAAAAGCAGCATCTTTTAACTTAGTTTGAGAGCAAAGCAGAATTGCAGAGAAGAGAAAAAGAAGAAGAAAATGTATTTGTTAAGCCTAGAACCGGTTGACTGTTTTACGTACCGAGGAAGGGGATGGTAGAGGTCATAGGGCATGATCTGCTTGTATCCATCACTGTTAGGAACAATAATGCCAACCCTCTGAGTGGAAGGTACACATAATAAAATAGACACTAAATGATTATGTTATACAACTTTTTACATTACGATATTGTATTACCTTTTACAACTTTTTGTATTACAGTATTACAAACCAGCCAAACAAGATATTTTACCTAAGCTGTCATTTAAAACAAAACTTATGCTCCCATCCTATTGTTTCTGAGTTGTTCAAAAAATGATTACTACTTTATTGTTATAAATATATTACTGTTTGCCAAAGAAGCAATCCATTGCCACAAGTGATCCAAATATTATTTAAATTTATTGTGTTGTTACCTAGCATAAAAACAATGTTTCTATGCTTAATACTTGTGCTTAATAAGGGAACTTATCTGTGCTTCTGAGAGCTCTAGATCAAATCCTTTTTAAAATATATGGTTGTTTCTGCCCTTCACATAAAACTTCTGCTTTAATAGGAGCCAAGATTAGAAATTTGGGGAATCACTGTGCAAGAATTCAAATCTGCAATTCTTGTTTCCTCATCTTAAATTAGACCAGATCTGCTTCTTTATTTGCCTTTTTTTTCTGGAAGAAATGAGGAGCTTGAGAGATTAACATGTCAGACTGGGTTTTTTATTTCTTTGTTTTTTGTGCTGTTGTGACTGATTGGCTTGCTTTGCAGTAGTGTTATTGGTATGATATCTAAATAATATAACATCTACAGGTTATAAAAAGCAATAGTATAGATCAAAATTAGCAATCATCTGAAACACTATCATGCCAGTTATGTGTGAGATAGATGTCACTTGTCTTGTTGGCAACTATAGGGTCTCACTGAATTACTAGTCCGGAATTTCATATTTTATCCCCACTTTTTGTAAATTCTGACTCAGAATAATTCTAACCATTATTCTCCCAATTCAGGCATATCTATTAACATCAAACAGATGATCTCAGAGCACTTCAATTATCATTTTCATCAAATCCACCTGGGGATTTGGACAGGGCAGGTGGGTGGAACCATTGAAAAATGAATACCAATTGCATTGAAATAAAAAGTGTGTCCTTACCCAAGTTATGGAGAGATGAAACTGGATGACAAGAAAAAAGGTGGGTTTTGGGAGTCCTTTACAGATGAGAGGTGCTGGTATCCTGCTATGAATTTCTGCAAGGGGGAAGGAGCAAAGAAGAGGAAAGGGGGAACGTATTCTCTATCCTCAACACAGTTCACTAAAGTATGCTGTAAGCATTTAAAGAAGTTTTGTCAGGCTAAGGCTGAAGGGGTCTCTTCTCCTCTCAGTCAACAGGGGGTTTTAGCGCATAACCTGTCCAGGACAGAAGAATGGATCCCACTGTGTTTTCACAGCAAGGAGTCAGCAGCAGGTCAGTGCACTGGAATTTTCCAGATGAAGAACGAGAAGCAGTTGGAGACCTGGAAATGCGTGATGGGGACTAGACAGTTCCTTGTAAAAGTAGCAGCCTCTGCAGTCAAAGGAACCCTCCGCACGAGTGCGCATATTTGCATCTTTGGAGAGCTGCTTGTCCCCACAAAAATCTCAAAAGCTAGAAGAGGTAGTTCTGGCACTGGGAAACTTTGGACAAGTCAGATGGGTCATTTAGACGATGGTCAGGGAAGAAGTCTTTTCAGACTTAGCTTCGAGGGTAAATGCTTGAAGAATTTAAGAAGAATTGAGTACAAGTATTTTAAGAAGATGGAAAGGAACTTTTTCTGAGGGTTTTTTTGCCCATGCTTTTGGAAATCTACTGTTTTCCAGACTCTTTCAGCAGTGCTGTGAAGTTCCACTCTGAAGCCTTTGCACTTTCCAGCTCATCAGCTTGCTGAGAAGCAGTTGGAAAAAAACATTTATATACCGAGTTCAAAATGAAATAATTACACTATAAAAGCACCTACCGCCTAAGAAAGAAACAGATTTCAAAATATTTCTCACTCACTGCAGTGAAAATACTTTCTTTCTAACAAACATGATCTGTATGCATAATCCAGGTCTACATGTTTTAGAATGCATAATTCCCAAGACCATTCAGATAGAAATAACCATACCACATCGAAACACTGTTATGAATATGAAATAACATGTTAAAAACACTAGATTAATATTTTCATTGGAAAGGTTTGACCCTCAAAGAATTCTGCATACATAAACTGCACTTCTGTAAACAGTACTGAGCTCCACAGAATTACTGACACTATCCTTGTGCATATGTGAGGGCCTGCCAAAGGCTCTCATTCTGTAACTGCAAGACAGTGATTCACAGCAATGTAATCACAAGACCCCCACAATAATACACAATAGCTTAATTTATGACTTTTCAAAAAAACTGGCTTAAAGATACAACAGAAGAACAGGTGGTCATTGTATCATTAATGACAACTGCATCTTTTCTAGCTAGTCTTGTGTGAGGTTTTTGTATATGTTCCAGAAAAAACCTCAAGACTAAGTGAACACTTTAAAAAAAATCTGAAGGGATTACTTTAGTGAATCATTACTTTTTGACTGGACAAAGTGGTTTAAATTCTATGAATCTACCATCATACTCCTATAAAAAAGATGGAAGAGATCTACTTTATGGGCTCTGTTTGCTATATGTCACTGAGCCAATGCAAAGCAGATGGTGTGCTAAATGAACAGAGGAAATAACAATTCCTTCACTGAAATATGTGCAAGTAGTTAACAGGACTCATTCGCAATATACCTAGAGCTTTGGTAGGAGCAGAAGTACAAAGCAAATTATTTTGTTGAGCTGTTGTGTCTCATATGTCTGAAATCTCCCATGCCTTTCAGACCAAAAAGTCCTGTCATATAGTATGCAGATTGCTTTGTTTTCCTTCTGAGTGCTGGCAGCCTCAGCACAGTTGCTCTTCCAAGGGACATGTATGGCTGGAGCAGGAGCTGCGTATGCCAGAGGTGGGAGTGCTGCAACCAGGTCTGCCACCTCTGCAAGCATTCTGCTTTCCCCTGGGATGACTGCCTGCAGCTGCATTTCTTGAAAGTCATGTTTGATGTCCTCTTCCCCAATTGCTCCTTTTCCTCCTTAAGCTACCCCCGTTTAGCATAGGTGACAAATGTGAATGCCTTTCTCCTGTCCCTAATGACTCCCTCTCCCTGACAAGGTGCCAGCCCTTCCCATCTCCCTCTCCTGCATCCTGGCAAGTCTCCGTTGGACATCTGTTGAGCCAAGTAGGGGAATGGGTGCTAGAACTGGGAGAGGAGCCAGCAGAGAGAAAGGACATCTACCCCCAAAATGCCTCAGGGTGGTGTGACCCTGCACGAGGATGATGTGCTGAGGACAGGAGTGGGTAGGGGCACCTGCTGTTGGTTTGCTGGCGTCCTGCACCCTGCTGTGCCAGTGCCCAGCCTCTGCAGGATGCTCACATGCCTTTGGCTCACAGCCTTCACTTCTGCTGAGGTCTCTGTTTTCCCAGGGGTGTACTACTCATAGGGCTACAGCAGCATGGCTGCCCATGCTCCCAGGTGGCTGGAGCTATCATACGTCTTTCCTGATGGGGACTCACACAGCCCAGGCTTAAGCCTTCACTGAAATCTGTCAGACTTGAGAGTAAATGATCTGCATGGCAGGGAGTGTGCCATCTAAGCAATGGTCTGGAGTATGTTAAAGATATTATTAGTAATGAGCACATAATAATAAAAAGTTGAAGTAACTTAAGTTGGCTGTGGACAGCTAATTCATTAAGCTAAAGGAAACACCGGGAAGACATGAAAAAGTTCACCACAGAAGACAACAGTTCAGCATCTGAGCCAGCATATCCATGAGAGCTATGATTATCACTGGACAGACGACAGGCCTGTGAAAAAGATTCCACTTTAACACTACAAATCCTGACACTAAGGTGGGTGATACTGCACTTCAGTGCTCTCTAAAGATGCCACACTGTGGCATTATCTCCCTGTGCTACAAGAACACTTTCTGTGTTGAGAAACAGTTACTGAGGTCCTCAAAGAGATGGTATCCCTTAATGCTTCCCATGTGTTATTTTGTAAAACCATTACTATTTCCCTTCAGAGCTGGGGTAGGTGACACCTACAGCAACACCACAGGTACAGGCAACATTGGTTTCTAAATGCCTATTTTTGCAGTGAGTATAATTCCCAGTTGCAATACCAGTATAAGTTACATATCTGGAGCACCATGCTTAGTCCTGATATATAGGTAGTATTCTGATCATTTTATCAGGTTATCAATGTGAATCTTGAAGAACTATCACATACTTTGTATTTATATATTCTTTCATATGGTCTTACTACTTTACAGATTGGTAAAAGCCAATGTCCCTACCTAAACATTTTAAAATGGAATGTCAGTGGATACTTAAAAAAACCCCTACTTTAATGAAAAGGACTGCTGAGAAAGCTGTCCTTTGGTGTCAGCCTCCAGAAAAACCTCTTGCTTTAAACAGGACATCTTTTCAGCACAACAGTATCTCACCTTTATAAAAAATTACTTGTTCAAGGTGCAGAGATTTCAAATTCTAAGCAACACATGGTTTAATTATCATTGCCATAGACTGCTAAAAACTGATCTCTTCACAGTGCCTGAAATAGGTGTTATCATCTGCAATTTGGCATTCTGTGAGGATGTTTTCAAAAAGCCAATTCCTCTCTGTTACAGCGTGTACCCTAGGATAGCATAGCTGTACTTCTAAATGACTCTCCCTCCCCTCAGGGTCTTTATATCAACAACTTCGCCTTGGTATGTCTTGTATAAAACAAAAATTGCTTTCTGACATCTACCCAGTTGTTATTTTTCTTCTCTCTTTCCTCCCATGCACTGTGCAGTCGTCTGTCTTACCATTTGAGAATATATCAATTAAAATCATTGGGAAAAGTATGAAAAATATCCATAAATTCCAAAAGGCAAATTACATATTTGACACAGAACTGTATTTTTTTTTTAAAGCAGCTTAGAATAAATAAATAAATAAATAAATAAAGCAACTACATAAAATTACTTTCTCATTGGTACTGTAACAGGTAAATCTAACCATCTTAAGAACCGCCTGGATGCAATCCTGTGTAATGTGCTCTAGGATGATCCTGCTTGAACAGGCAGATCAGACCAGATGACCCACTGTGATCCCTTCCAACTTTACCCACTCTGTGATTCTGTGGGGTAGCAGGGAGGAGACTTTTGTGCAGGGCAAAAGGATATTGATAATTAGAAAAAATTTACTCATTACATTCTTACAAGCTGCCATAACTGCAACTAAGCTTTTTATTAAGGAGAATGTTTTAAAAAAACCACATAAAAATAATTCCTCTAATTGTGATGACAGTAATTTTCCAACAACATTTTTACTGAAGAGTTTTTCCCATCTTACTTTCACTTAAGGGACATGCTGATCATGGGGATGGAATCATGGAGCATTTGTTTTCCTGTACTTTGTAATGATTAATGAGGCAAAATGCATTTTGGAAGGGAAGAAACAACCATTTCAAATCAGTCCTTGCAACGGTGAAGGTGCTAAACAGAGGTGTTCTTCTACACAGTGCATTTTTCAGATGAGAAAGAGGTTGAATTATACAGGATAAATGACACTGTGCGCAAAAGCAACAGAATATTTTCCTACTTTTACTCCTTTAGACCTCAGCCTCTTTTAAAATTCAAGCTGACTGACCTTGCAGGACAAGGATCCAGATTACACTCCTGAAGTTTTGGCTTTGGCTTGATATTTTCAGGATAATAGTGGCAGTATTGATCTGCTACTACCCGGCTGCTTCTCAGATCAAAACACTCAGCAGATGTCAGTTGATAACCTGCAATACACAGTAGAATAAATCATATAAGATGTGGTGCTCTTCCTGTCTCTCTCTGAAATGCATCCAAGTTCTGATTTGGTAAAAAGCAAACTAATTTCAGTTTGCTTCAGTGCTTTTGCACATAACAGCTGTTGATTTACAGACCAGATTGAAAACAGCATATAAATAACATGTAGTAGGAAACAAAAAGATAACCAGTATGGTCAAACAAAAATTCAGAAGCCTAGAACAAAAAAAGAAAAATCAAAGGCTGAGGTTTCTTGGCCATCAACATTTGTGCCCTCAGTTTCAGTATAGACAGGGGACAAATAGAGACATCTTGTGATTCCAAAGCAGGCCCAAATCCCATCAGCCCTTATGTTTGACAGCTGTAGCATTAAATGCAGACATGTAGATATCGAGATGTACTTTATGTGTGGAGTGTGCACAATGCTAAAAAACTACAGCCTACTACCACGTTGCTAAATCACTCCCTTCATTTAGTTGCAACTATTTTCATTTTCAGATTTTGCCCATTTTAAAGACCCAAAACCAAGGGCAGCAGTTGGGACAGGACAGGTCCTGTATGCAAATGACTTTTTGGATTACAGTGGTAATTCATTACCTCCTCCACAGGATGCCGAACAAGGAAAAAAATCAGTTTCCCTCCATCGGTGAATGATAGGCTGATAGAAGATGAACTGAACTGAACTGTCAGCAGCACCAGCATAATGAATCTGAAAAAGAGGTAACATCAAAGAGTGAAACTGATGTAAATGCTGGGAAGAAGTATTCTGCCACATGCATCTTGCAGGCATGAGACATCTTGCAGCTACATGAAATACCAGATACACTTTGCAATAGGAAAATGAAATACACAAAATGAATCACAGATTGGTAGCAAAATCTTTATTGGAAAACACAGTCAAGTAAATTTCTGGGCATAATCAGTGATCATTGTTGAGACCATGTTCTCATAGAGTGAGTGCAAATGCATGGTTAGTGCTCCTGAATAATTTTACAGAGACAGAGGATATGTAAAATCATCTTTACTTCATCAGAAAATTACCTACCACTATCTGCTGTCTCTGACACATGGACTTGGATTTTAGATCTCTAATATTTCCCAAAAAACATTTGAAGACTAGGTATAATATATTAACAGTACAGAGTAAAAAATGGGAGGCTGTGCTGTGAGACACATAAATAATATAAAAATTTTAATTCTAGACTTTTTTTCCTGAAGTGAAGGTTTTTTTCATTTTCTTCGTGGTACTGTCATTATTATAAGTCTGCCCTGCTTACTTTATTTTGCTTGTAAAAATGCTTCTTTCAGTCATAGGCATGGACTCTTGGCTGGAGCTAAGAGCATGTTTGGAAAGACATCTTCAGAACCTACAAGTACTGCCAACTTTTAAGCCACCTGAGCTTAGGAGCTAGTATGCCTCTAGTACTGTGTGTGCTGAATGGATTACCCACATAAACA
The DNA here is from genome assembly GCF_003984885.1 of Neopelma chrysocephalum. Classification (NCBI taxonomy): domain Eukaryota; kingdom Metazoa; phylum Chordata; class Aves; order Passeriformes; family Pipridae; genus Neopelma; species Neopelma chrysocephalum. Next base: position 2,081,537 of record NW_020925569.1, read on the forward strand.
AGAGTTGGTAGTGCCAGGAGTGCAGTAAGACCTTCACACTGCTAAAACAGCACCACTTGCACCTGGCCCAGTAAAAAATCCTTCCTGTTTGGTATCTCTACAGTTATGAGGACTTCAAAATCTCTGCAGGATTTTGCTTGTCCTTTTATCTAAGGCTCTGCATGAACAGCTGACAAGGGAAGAACAAAAAAACCTCTCCTAGTTGGTTATTTGTCACAGAACATAGTGTCTCGGTGTCGCTTGAACATCTTTGCATCAGTGGTATGATGCTATCACAGTAGAGAAAATTGCCAAATCACAACCAAAAAAGATGGACCCTTCTCCAAGACAGTACTGGTACTCTCAGGTGCAATCCTCCTTGTTCTTTTTATCAGATTGTTTAAAGTATTTTGCTGCCGCCTCCTTTTTTTTCTCTCTCATGTTTCGAACAAGTTTCTCAGTTTTGGAAACACCATTTTTCAAACTGACTTTCCTTTTCTCTCTTTCCAAGCACCAAGAGACACCACCAAAGAGTGGTCTGTGAAACAGAAGCAAAAATATGACACATTGAGATGAACCATGAAATTTGGGGTTGTTTTCCCCTGTAGATGGACAGAAACATGATTACAAATCAAAGCATATCTTGAAGAGCAGGAGGAGGGCAAAAATGTTTATAGGTGTTAAGAGGTCTGGTCCACTGAGACTAAGGCTGTCCTTTTTTAATTAAGCAGTGATGTAAATTCCCAAAAAGTAAAAAAAAAAAAACCAGCTGTAGCAATACTACTGCTTCAGCAAATGGAAGGTCTTTTGCACAGATTAATATTGTTTGAGTCTGTGTGTCAGAAATAGGATATCTAATTCCTTGTGAGGAGATGCTGCTTTAATTACACACTTCAGATGGGTCTTTCTCAGCTCATGAAGCCTCAAGCACTCCTGAGAAAATTCTTCTGTTGTGCTGGAAGCCATTTGGGGAGGTCTCTGATGTGAATGTGCAGAAAAGGCATTCACTGGGGAGAATTCTGCTTTTACTCTGTTTTCTAAGGATCACCAGTGATTCCTACACTCAGAAGATCTATTCAGCAGTACAGTCTGCAGTGAATCATCAAGCACAAACCAAGAGCTTACACAGAGCCTACTATAAAAGGAAGGGGAAGGAAAAAGACTTCACATTAAAAAAAAGAATCAGGAAGAAAGAAGAGTTCCTCTCTCTGCAGACTATTCCTGCATGTCTGCAGTTATCTGTCTGTTTTGACACAGAGAAAAGATAGATATACATCTTCTCCAGCCTAACGTGGGAGTCACTCGAGAGCCATGATAACAACATAGATGGGAAAGTATCACAGTGAATCCCAGCCATAAGCAAAAATGATACAAAACAAGCAAATGAAAGAAGCAGACACAGTATTGTTTCGGTTTTTTCTAAGGAGTACTATAAGCAGAAGAGGAACAATATATAGTGATTCCACACTGCAAAAAATTCTTTTTGATTTTGTTTGACAGTTTGTTAAAGCTAAGATCTTTATCCAGGAGAAAACATCAGTGACTGCTTGAGCCCTGCAAAACTCAGAGTGAGACTTAAGAAATGTCCTGATTTGGCTGCACAGGGTCAAATCCGACACACTGAAATACTCAGCTAGTATGAGGAATTTTTTTTTTATCCTTGCAGTATTAGAAACATCCTGCTAGTGAGAAATGTTGAAGCTTCAAAAAGAGATGGTCATCACTTAAAAATCTTTAGTTAGCCTTTTAACTAACAGTTTCGTATCCTTAGGTTACTGAGCTAGAAAAAATGGCAACTGATCATTATATTCCCAAATAAAATCCCATCTAAATTTATTAAAAGCAGAAGGCAGAAGTACTCAGATCTTGCAGAGCACTCAGCCCTGCATTTGTGCATTGCACCAACAGATCATCCTTGACTTCCTCTAGGTTTCAAGGGAATTTGGAGCATTCCTAACAAGACAGCAGCCCTTGTCACTTCATGAGAGCCAAGAGGTCACATAACTCATATAAGTCAGTCATATAACGAGCAAGTTAAATCCAGAGACCTCAGAATACCCACTGTCTAGCCTACAGTCACTCTCAACAGACGTATTTTTTTTCTTATAGAAAGACCTTGGAAAAAAAGAATCATCACTTTTACACTGTCTTTTAAACTGATTTTGTAAATTACTGTCTGGGATGGTGCAACAGAGGTACAAGCTGTTGCCCAGGTGAAGTTTAGAGTTGATAAACTTTGGTTTGAGGGATATCCACAGAAAGTTGAACAAAAACAAGATAAAAATTTGAACACAAAATGTGTGTAATCTTTTAGAGATATTCTGATTATTCTGATCTGTCCTGTGAACAAGAGACTGCAAGATCTGACTTCACCTTTGCATTTTGTTGTTTTTCCAATAGCTCCAAAACTCTGTTCACTGAAGAACACATGGACTGCCCTACAAAACTACAGTAAGTTTACTTGGACAGTTTTGAAATTTAATCAGCAGTTCATAACCAGCAGTCATAACCAAGAAATTATCAATGTTATTTGTCCAACTAAGCCATGAAAAGGGTATTCAGTAAGATGTTCTCATTTTATGCAGTTGTTGGCAGGGGAGAGGAGGAAAGACATCATTTCTCTCTTTTATGTGTTTGTGTGTGTGTCTCAAACTGGGGACACAGAAAGGGAATTATTATTTCACACCACAGATTCATAGAACCATTAATGTTGAAAAGACCTCCAAGATCATGGAGTCCAACCTTTGACCAAACACCACCACGTCAATTAGACCATGCATTAAGTGCAAAATCCAGTCATTTCTGGAACCCTTCTAGAAACGGTGTCTCCACTACCACCTTGGGCAGCCCATTCCAATGCTTAAACACTCTTTCAGTGAAGAAGTTCTTCCTTACATCCAGCCTGATCCTCCCCTGGTGCACCCACTTCACTACAACCTCCTTTCAGATAGTTGTAGAGAGTGACAAGGTCTCTCCTGAACCTCCTCTTCTCCAGACTAAACAATCTCAGCTGGTCCTCATGTGACCTACTCTCTAGACCCTTCACCAGCTTTGTTGCCCTTCTCCGGACACACTTCAGCCACTTTTGTCTTACACAATTTTATCTGGTATACCATGATCCATGCCACCACGCCTACTATAAAAGTTCTAATGGATTTTTCCACATTACTATTACAAATGCTTTCTGCAAGTTCCAAATCCCAAATCATCAGGTTGATATTAATGAGAAACTAAATACTGAAGTCTTCCAAGTAGCATACAAAGAAACTGGAATGAGGGTGTGGAGAACTAACCTCATCCGGTGTATGTAATTTTTTGTCTTTCATGTCAGTAAAAAAAAAAAGTTCATTTGTTTACCCAGTGCTTCAATACTGCTGTTCATATCTAGTGATACTTTACACTGAAAAAGAAACAGGATGCACAAGAGATTTGTTGCTATTAATAGTTTGTTCATGAAGCAGAAATAGGAGCCAGACACTGACATGGGAAAATAGCTTTACAAGCTTGTTTAAAATAACATAAGAAGTGCAAGAAATGTAAATACTGAGAGATGCGAAAGCTTTCAAGCATATGGTCTAAGACAGGAATACATCGTAACTCCTGAGTTTGCCCTTTAATTCCCTTGGAATGCTGAAAGGAGTTCTGCCTTTGATCTCTGGGAAAATGTCTACTGTCCAGTTCTGCATTCTTGTCCCCATCCTGTGTTGTATCAGCTTGGCTTGTCTTTCTTACATCTTATCTGTTGCTTCACAATTTAGCTTCTCAATCAGCGAGAGAAATCACTGTGAAATTACATCACTGATTTACATACTTTACAAAGCATCTCCAAATTGAACTTGTGTACCATGCCCCAATATTGGATTAAAGTGTTCCTTTAGGTGATGAGGATGTTAAAAAGCCTTTAGATTAATTCTGTCACAAAGCCAAAATAAAAAGTCCAAATCTTTTATCAAATTCCATTATTCTCCCCAAAGGAAGAACAAAAGAGAAAATCAGTGCAATGGATTGGCTAGGATAGCTGGCAGCAATGGAGCCTGCATTATTAGCTATAACAGTTAATAATCTGTACAGAATCCACTATTAAGTGCAACAAATGTGGAAGTTTCTCAAAAGAGAAGACAAAAGTCATTCCACCAAAGGCAACCCAAATACACCAAAACCAGACCTGCTGCATCTCTGCTGTGGATACCACCCATAACATCCCAGTCAACTAGGGAAAGACCATTTCAACACCATCAACATGCTCCCAGGGTAAGAGAGCTCACCTTTGAGCAAGCTACCTTAATCCTCAGTGGAGAATATTTATTAACCTTAATTTAATAATTACAATACTTAAGAAATCAACGTAAAAAAAGAGGATCCTATTGTAACTGATACTGTATAAAAATAAAATTAACAAATTAAAAAGGTAATGTTTGACACACATACACACAAATTGTTAAAATGATGAAAAATGAACAAGGTTGGCACCAAGCCTTCTTAGTACTTAAAACTGACAGATTATTGAGAGATACACTTACAGAACTTGAAAAAAGTTACAGAAAAAAAGGAAAAATTACAAATAATTTGTCAGAGGAACAGAAAATGACATGTCTAAGAAAATGTCTCTGTTGCCTAAAAACCTGACAGTACATTTCAGATCAGCAGTATTTTAAAGTAGTAGGTAAGATTAATGGTAACATATCTTCAGATCCAAATAGCATCCATCCAGAGGTTTGAAATCACGTACTCTTCGAAGAGCACAGGAATGCAAATCATGTATGGTTTAAAACACAGGAATATAGACAGAAATCGTAACATTTTTCAGGAGGCTTTTCATGAGTAATGAATGAAACTGCAGTCCAATAATCTTTACCTCCATTATTGGGTGAGTAGATAGAGTGTAAAAAAAAGAACAGAACTCAAAGAGTACTCTGAGAAGGGTAATGTTTTATGAGCACTGTGGTTTGCTTTGCCAAAGAAATAAAAGTAGCTTTATTCTTCCAGGTTTTCTTCTAGGTCCTTCACCTAAGGTCCTAGACAGATTCTTCTATAAGATCCTCCTCCCATGAACTGATGATTGGGTAACAAAGCACAGTCCTACAACCTGCTCTTGCCATTGATGAAGGACCTGTGGAATCTTTCAGGGATGTGTGCTAGTAAGTTGTTAGCCAGACCCTCACATGAGCCAGATAAAGGGTCCACCATGAGCTTACCAAGTTTGCTAAAGAAAAAAATTTATGAACAGTACCTAAAACTGAAAGCACCTGTGAAAGCACTCAAACTTTTGACAGACTAAATTTGAGTTCAGTAAAAAAAGAAACAATGCCTATGGGAAAATCCAGTTAATTATATATGCTAGTTATACACAAAAGTCTTGTCAACATTATCTATTACTATTCAGAATAGCAGTAGGGTTGCTGTAGGTATAGAATCATAGAATCAGCCGGGTTGGAAAAGACCTCTGAGATCATCAAGTCCAACCCTTGAGCCAACACCACTGTGGTTACTAGACCACGGCACTAAGTGCCACATCCAATCTCATCTTAAAAACCTCCAGGGACGGAGAATCCACCACCTCCCTGGGCAGCCCATTCCAATGTCTGATTACTCTCTCTGTAAAAAATTTCTTCCTAATATCCAACCTAAACCTCCCCTGGCACAGCTTAAGATCATGCCCTCTTGTCCTACTCTGGTTGCCTGGGAGAAGAGATCGATGCCCACCTGACTACAACCTCCTTTCGGGTAGTTGTAGGGAATGATGAGGTATTCCTCTGAAAATATCAGCTCAGTGCGCAGCAACTGCTAAAAAGACCAATGGAATTTTACAGAACGGAAGGAAAAAGGAGATAACAGAACACAGACAAAGAGAATATATTTGTGTCCTGATTCTTATACGTATGGAATCATAAAGATTGGAAAAGACCTCTAAGATCATTAAGTCCAAGCACTAACCTAACACTGCCTAGTCCACCACTAAACCATGTCTCTAAGTACCACATCTACTCATTTTTTTGAATGCTTCCAAGCCTGTTGATTCTGCACTTCCCTAGGCAGCCTGTTCCAATGCTTAATCAGCCTTTCAGTGAAGAAATTTTTCCTAATATTCAGTCTAAGCCCCACCAGCACAACTTAAGGGTATTTCTTTTTGTCCTATTACTTGCTACCTGGGAGAAGAGACTGACCCCAATCTTACTACAACCTCCTTTCAGGTAATTGTAGAGAGCAAGTTTACTCTTTCTCAACATATGTATTTATATACAATATAATTATCTGTTTTTATGAAATAAATATTAAATAATTGTATTACATTTTATTAAACTATGCATCTATTTATAGGACATTGATACTTGAAAAATATACATTTATATATTTAAATACTAGTTGCAAACTACATATTTATGTGTATTTTAAAGAACTATGACTATATAACAACACTGGAACCAGAAAAAGGACAGGGAAGGGAAATAAGGATAATCCTTTTATGGATCATTGACAAAAACTAAACATTAAATAGAGTAAGACATAAGAAGGACATAGAACTGCTGGAGTGAGTTCAGAGGAGAGGCATGAAGATGACCAGAGGGCTGGAGCACCTCTCTTATGAGGAATGGCTGAGAATGATGGGGTAATTCAGCTTGGAGAAGAGAAGGCTCAGATTAGACCTTACAGCAGCCACCCAGTACCTAAAAGGGGCTATAAGTGAGCTGGAGAGGGGCTTTTGACAAGTGCATGTAGGGATAGGATGCAGGGTAATGCCTTTAAACTGAAAGAGGGTAGATTTAGTTCAGATATTAGGATGAAATTCTTTAGGGTGAGGGTGGTGAGAGACTGTAAAATGTTGTTCAGAGAAGTTGTGGATGCTCTGTTCTTGGAAGTGTTCAAGGCCAGGTTGGATGGGGCTTTGAGCAACCTAGTGGAAGGTGTCCCTGCCCATGAAAGGGGGGTTGGAACTAGATGATCTTTGCTTTTTCTTCTATGACTGTATGAAGATGCTAGGAAAGAGGCAAGTGATGATGATGACAGAGATGTCAAATATAAAAGTAATGGAGAAAGGAGGCAAAGAGTAGTAATAATTTCATGTTTCTTGGAGTGGGAAAACCAGAAGGGATCAGTGGAAACATTGCACCAAGGGTTTTAAAATTAGATGTATTCTTCATTTTACACAGAGCATAGTTCAATGCAGTAACCATCCCACGACGTAAATGTTATCTAAAGGGCAAATGGAATATATTGATTAGGAGAATGATCATGTTCTACTAGTTGAAATAGTTTATACTGAACAGAAAAAAAAAGGTGGATATGAAACAGAATTGTACATTGTTTTCAAAAAGGCTATTTCATGGTTTTCCACAAATTTCACGACATTTGCCAAAATAGGAGAAAAAGGGCAGAATTTTCCTGAACTTGTCACAAGATCTAGTCAAGATAAATAATTATTACATCTCTTTTCAGGCTAGTCATTACTTGAGCTTGACCTAGAAATCATTACAATTGTATATTTTTTGGATACCATGAAATCAGAATGGGTGATTTTTCTGACTATTACTAAGAAGTATTGAATGCAAACATAGGTTGATAAAAAGCCAGTGATATGGATCATGTTACAGACATGCTTCCAGCTAAATCCCATCTGCACTCTGCAAACATGACCTCAGGAAGACACATATCTCAAGAAGTAGTATTGCTATACAATGAAGGGACAATATTCCATCGGTCTCTTCTAGATGAAGCAAACTGTTTCAGTCAGTTGAACTTGATAAAATAAAAGTGGAATCAACTAAACATGAACTGTTACTATATCTGTCCAGTCAGGTTTAATTCTATATCATCTACTTCCAGGAGCACCATCCTAACCCTGATCTGACAGTGCTTCCAAGATTCTTCATCACTTTCTGCCTGACCTGAAGCCTTCTCCCAAATATGAGGCATAATCTCTTCTGGAAACTTCACCAGTATCAGAATTAAATTACACTAAAGACCCTTATTGTCTTTACCCCCAGCACTCATATGGTAATATTTCAAATATCCAACAATATGTGAAGCATAAGCAATAACTCCTTGCTGCTAGAGCAGATTTGCATGTTTTGGCCTCTGCCCTAAAGCAAGTATTGAAATAATTTCTTATTTCATGCCACCAAGTAAATCACTATGTGCTGCTTGTTTAAAGTGATATTTAATCCAATCCTGGTCATAGCCTGACAAGGCCCATCAACCTCTCTGCCAGCTGGCTGCCTGTACACACATTATCTCTTCCTGCCCTTCCAAGTCCCTGAAGTCTTGACTAAGCTCAACCTTATTTTCTTCTGTTAACCTGGACTTTAACCAAATTCATTTATCTCACCACCAGTTTCTGCCAGCACTAGATTGCAGCTGAGCTAAGAGTTGTATGGCCAGCTCTAGTGCTCTGTGTAATTCAGCATCCTGTTTTGAGATGTATTTCATGACTTTTTGGACAATTGGTGGCCAAAATCCTAATCTCAGCAGCAACTCTGCTTAAGTGAACCCAGTCCATACCATTTCCAAATCAGCAAGCAGTACCTCCAGCCACCAGAACAAAAAAAGAGCCAGATAGTCTCTTCTAGCAGCAGCCCTTAGCCAAGGCTCATCAGCCCTAGCACTACAAAAAGATGTCAATACAAAATGCAATCCTAATCCAAAAATCTGTAAGAGCCTCTAGACAAACATTTACATGATCCAACTCTATATATCCCTGATGCAAAAGGCTTAGTCTGTGCAGGCACTATGAATGAACATTCATCTTGATACCAGGGATTTAAAATCAATATAAACATAGTCTAGTTTAGTTTTAGGCCTACAGTGGTTTCTCCTCCAAACTAACCCCAAGCCTTAGACAACACCCTTTACTAGACCTCGTTTTACGCCCATTGGCCTTTGCTGGCTCACACCTCAGCCACAGGGTTAGGGCCCTAGCTATGCAAAAATCATCCAATGAAACAGACTGTAACACTCTGTACTTTGCCAACCCCAAACCTTCCCTGGTAGTTCCTACTGATGGTTTCAGTAAGCCTATAACTCATGGAGTTCATATTTACAGTGCTGATTGCTTTAAACAGTTGACCAGTCATGAATGTTTGCAGTATTAATTCATCCTGCTCAAACAAGTGCAGATTCTCTATTTTGTGTCTGAAGTGAACAGTATCAAGAGAGGAGATATTTTAGCACAGACAGATGAATAAATCTGACACTGGCGATGCAGCAGCTAAGTGGCAGCTCTGCCAATAAAGGACATGTCCCCCTGTGTGGTATTACTACTGTGATCTCTAGATCACAGAAACAGAAAGATTTCCAAAAAAAACCTAACCTTCATTTGATCAGGATTGTATCAAACATGATACATTCTTCTTACAGAAAAAAGGCATTTCTATTCACGAGAATCAGAATTTTGTGCTGAAAACATCAAAACAGGAAAATCTTCAGAATTTAGGAAAAATAGTTCAAGTACAATTTAAGTTTACTGGCATCTTTCCCAGGTCTTTTGCCTGTCAAAAATTTGTAACTCTCAAACTATCAATATAAGAAATAAGAACATGAAAAACTCTGGTTCCTCTAAAATTTTGTGAAGCATCTTTTTTTTTTTTTTTAAGACAGCTGTTATACTGAATAATTTTTACCATTGTCTTGGTTTGAGACAATTTGGAGGGGCGGAGATCTTAGACAGAAGTCTCCTCCCTCAAATTCAATACCCCTGGTTTCTCCAATACGGAGAGAGAGAACAAATACACCCCAATGTAAGTGAAAAAGTAACTCGTTACCAAGAAGAAGTGCCAATAACAATACTGATAGAACTGCGTTAAATCAACTGATAAGGTGAGACTTCCCAAGCCCGGCTCACCAGACCAAACTGAGATGGTGGCTGCTCTCCCCCACCTGAGAAAAACACACATGGCCACAGGACAGAGACAAGATGGGCCACCCTTCCATGTGGTTTGCCTCCCCCATGCCTGGAAAACTTGGCAGGAATGGTTGGAGAGCCAGTGCTGGCAGGAAACGGTGGCTAGCTGGGATTTGATACTGGCAGGCACTTGCATGGCACTGGAGTGAGGCTGCAGTGCTGGTACAGGCAGCCGGAGCGGGGCTGCAGGTCCCCCAGGTGACTGGAAGGACCTGCAAGACACCTGTTGGATCCAGTGATGAGACCTGGTCACTGCAATTTCGATGTGCATTGGTCAAAGTGATGGTCACAGTCCAGATCCATTAAGGTGGTGGTGGAAGCCTTGATGGTGAGGGAAGCCCTGAAACTCAGTGTTATATATGCTCAGGTTCAGGTGGGAACACCTGTGATACCTTCCCTGAGCCGGGGGAGTTTTACACTGGATGACGTAATACTGTGAGTCACGGGGATGCTTCAGGAGTCTTTGACACCTGCTAAGATGATGCAGCTGTCTCTCAGATCAGTGTGGCTGAGTCCATTGTGGCCCATTATGGCTCATCAACAAGAGATGAATACCTTCAGGCTGGTGTGAAAGTTCCTGGGAGTTATCCCAGCTGAGTCATCTGTGTAAGGAAAAAGAAACACTGCCCCACCTTGCAGGATTTGCCTCTTGCTTATCTTGTTTAACACCCAGCTTGTAGCCTGAGGTGTCAGATGTGCAGGCTGGCAGTGATGACATCAATGAAAGAGGTACCAGTCTAATTAAAAAGGACTTCAAGGTCCTGGATGGATTAGTTAATGGGACAGGAGCACAGGTGGTGTTGCTTCAGTTCCTGCAGTAGCAGGGATGAATGAGGAGAGGAAAACCCATCTTATCAATAGGTGACTAAAGGATTGGTGCTGCCGGCAGAATTCTGGCTTTTTTGTCCATGGGACAAATTCTATGGTACCAAGCCTGCTAGAGTCAGATTGGCTTCATCTGTCTAGCAAGGGCAAAAGGACTGTAGCCCATAAGTTGTTGAGGCTGATCAGGAGGGCTTTCAACTAGGTTTGAAAGGGGAAGGGATTGAAACCAAGCTCTCCGGAGATGAGCCTGAGGGTGGAAAGCCAGAGTTAGAAGTGAAATCAGCAGCCCAGCTGGAGTGCATGTACACCAATGCACACAGCATGGGTAACACACAAGAGGAGCTGGAAGCCATCATGCAGCAGGAAAGCTGTGCTGTAGTCGCCACCACAGAAACGTGGTGGGATGACTTCCATGACTGAAGTGCTGCCATGGGTGGCTATAAGCTCTTCGGAAGGCATAGGCAAAGTAGGAGTAGTGGAGGAGTGGCTCTATATGTTAGAGAGTCTCTTGACTCTGTAGAACTTGAGGTCAGTAACGATAAGATTGAGTGCCTGTGGATCAAAATTGGGGGGAAGGCCAACAAGGTGACATCCTGGTGGAATGTCCAGACAGATGGGTTACAGACCATCCAACCAGGATGATGAGGATGATGAATTATTCTACAAGCAGCTGCATGGAGGACTTGGGAAACAACAGGCCCGTCAGCCTGACCTCAGTGCCTGGCAAGGTTATGGAGCAGATCATCCTAAGTGCAATCACACAGCACCTACAGGATGGACAAGCGATCAGACCCAGCTAGCATGGGTTTAGGAAGGACAGGTCCTGTCTGACCAACCTGATCTCCTTTTATGACCAGGTGACCCGCCTGGTGGATGGGGGAAACGCTGTGGATGTGGTTTATCTGGACTTCAGCAAAGCCTTTGACACTGTCTCCCATAGCACACTCCTGAAAAAGCTGGCAGCCCACGGCTTGGACAAGGGCACTCTCTGCTGGGTCAGGAACTGGCTGGTGGCTGGGCCCAGAGAGTGGTGGTGAACGGTGCTGCATCCAGTTGGCAGCCAGTGGTGTCCCCCCAGGATCAGTGTTGGGCCCAGTTCTATTTAATATCTTTATTGATGATCAGATGAGGGGATCGAGCGTACCATTAGCAAATCTGCAGACTCCCCCCCCAAGCTGAGAGGGGAGTGTTGATCTGCTGGAAGGCAGGAGGGCTCTTCAGAGGGACCTGGACAAGCTGGAGAGATAGTCTGATTCCAATGGGATGAGGTTCAACAAGGCCAAGTGCCGGGTCCTGCACTTTGACTACAACAACCCCCTGCAGCACTACAGGCTGGGCACAGAGTGGCTGGAGAGCAGCCAGGCAGAAAGGGACCTGGGAGTTTGGGTTGACAGGAAGCTGAACATGAGCCAGAAGTGTGCCCAGGTAGCCAAGAAGGCCAGTGGCATCCTGGCCTGGATCAGGAACAGTGTGGCCAGCAGGACCAGGGAAGTGATTCTTCCCCTATGCTCAGTGCTGGTGAGGCCGAACCTGGAGTACTGTGTCCTGCTCTGGGGCCCTCAGTTCAGGAAGGATATTGAGGGGCTGGAGCAGGTCCAGAGAAGAGTAACAAGGCTGGTGAAGGGACCGGAGCACAAGTCCTATGAGGAGAGGCTGAGGGAGCTGGGGTTTTTCAGCCTGGAGAAGAGGAGGCTCAGGGGAGACCTCATCACTCCCTACAACTCCCTGAAATGAGATTGTAGCCAGGTGGGGGTTGGTCTCTTCTCCCAGGCAACCAGCAGTAGGACAAGAGGGCACGATCTTAAGCTGTGCCAGGGGAGGTTTAGGATGGATATTAGGAAGAAATTTTTTACAAAGAGAGTAATCAGACATTGGAATGGGCTGCCCAGGGAGGTGGTGGATTCTCCGTCCCTGGAGGTTTCTAAGATGAGATTGGATGTGGCACTTAGTGCCATGGTCTAGTAACCACAGTGGTGTTGGCTCAAGGGTTGGACTTGATGATCTCAGAGGTCTTTTCCAACCCGGCTGATTCTATGATTCTATGCACACCTTGGGCACCTGACCTGGGTGGCCACCCTGCGCAATGTTAGCAAAGCACACACCAGCAAAGCACACTGCTGATGGAGCCATGAGCACCAGTAGTCCAGTCTCTGACAGCACCGAGGAGGTCACTGCAGGTGGTCTAATGTCATTAAACACCAGCAGTTCAATCTCTTTAAAGAAGGCAAAACACCAAAAAGCCAAAAAGGCATATTTGGTGAAAAGGTGGATACCAGAATTTTTGTGCAACCCAGGTCAACCATTTACATATCTTGTGAAGAGTCTGCCAATAGTTTAGCACATGAGGAATGTACCACTGACTATTACAAAGTAAAGAAACCCAAAGAAATCCAATAATTATACAATTCAGCTACTCCAGGAACAGCATGACGTTTCTTCTTGTAATTTTAAAGCACTCCATGTCACCAATAAAGAAACTTAAATGTGAACTCCTACACTGAGTTTCTACTTCTGAATTATGTTCAGGTGTCTAACTTGACCTCCCTCAATAAGAGCATTCAGGGTCAAACGAAAAGGATTACAACAGTAATTCTGGAGACAATGACCCTAAAAATAGAGTTCTCCTACATCTACAAATTCACTTAGATCTATTTGCAGAAAAATCTGCCTTGGCCCAGGAAAGTAAATCTTGACACCCAAAGAGATCCCACATTGTAAGGAAAACTTGATAATACCACAGAGAAACCTTTAATGTGAATTTTTTTTTTAAGACAAGTACTTTAACTTCACATGCTGAAGGCACAATAGTCATGAATATACAAGGTATGGAAAACAGTTGCCAAGTTTGTCATAACTGAGAGGTATGCATGCATTTTGGTACTCCTGCATCAGCCTTACTTGTATGTACATGTTTATATCTGACAAAATAGAAAAAAAAATAGATATCCAGAAGGAAAAAAAAGTGTAGAAAAATAATTTAATAATATAGAATAATATCCTTGTTGCATGAAGTAATATCTAAAGTACCTTCTATAGCTGTTGATTAAAAAACTAACTGTGATTCAACTGAAAGGAATTTTTAAGTGCCTAATTTAAGGCAAAATTTAATGATAGCCTCAGAAAAAATCCTACAATTGCAAACCATTTGGGTTTTTTTTGGTACATTCTTCTATATCCACTAAAGACAACAGATATGCTAATAAATTAACACCTACTGAATCATGTTACTCTGACTTTCAAAGGTGCAAAGACATAGCAGAACTAATAAAATTGTTTTATCTCAATTCAGCAGTGGCCGTTGTCCCCATGACTGCCAGCTTGTCCACTCATACTGGACCAGATAGTCATCATGTAAGTAGGGTACTCCTTTGATTTAACCAGCACTTCTCACCTTGCTTTGATAGAAAAGAAAATGTAAGCACTAAAGGGATAAAGGTATTTTATCTATCATAAATATTCCACCTATCATAATAGTGGAAATAGGAGGAAAACAGTACAACCCTCCTGTCTTGGTTTAATGACAATATATTCGGGAGGTGAGACCTCTAATGAAACGAACCCTGCTTTTATTATTTCCCTCCCCTAAACATAGAGAAGACAAAAAAATTACAAGGAGTCTGAATGAAGAAGGAAAAATTAGAATTTTACTAAAACTTAAATCCCCAATAATAGGAGAAAATATCACCTAACTACCCCTCTCTGCCCTAGGGTAAAACAAAACTTGGAAGGATATTTCATCCAAAAAAATTTTATGCATCTAAAGTGCTTGGTGTGGGTTCTGTTGTAGCAACCACATGAGTGTGTTGGTAGCGGGGCTGGGGATGACCCAGCATGGTCCTGGAGCCTGGCGGGAGCTGAGTGGGCTTGGGCCATGGGGTAGTGGCGCTTTGTGCGGGTGAGAGAGAGAAACGGTTGCAGCTGAGATGGTAGTGACTCTGGAGAAGGGAATTCCCAGGTTGGTGGCGGCAGCTCCCAGGCTACTGTGAAATAGCTCCAAAAGTGCTCTGAGAAAACAGTGCTATGGTGGTTCCACTGAGTCTGAGCTTGGTTGGACAGTGAAGTAATGGCTCTGGCAAAGACTCTGAGCACCTGCAGTCCTTCAGTGGGCAAAACCCGGGTACACAGAGAGCAGTTCGGGCCCATGCCCACCTTTTAGCTCCTGTCTCCTGAGTTCCCGGGATGGAAAGGGATCCGCCTTTCTGGCAGGTCTTGAGACCCCTGGGGACAGTCTGCCCCTGATCCAGCTCGGACAGGGCGATCCCCACGCTCCAAAATTACATAGTGGTGTGGAAATATTTGTAACTGAAAAATCCTTCCCATCTAACTAAAACTACAACAGCGCCTGTTACCATTTCAGGGCCATTGGTCTATATGATGAGCTCTTTCAAAAAGGTATGTTCTAACTAACCAGGCTGCCAGAAATTCATAGACAACAGAAATAATGCAAAGTGAGAAATGCTGTTTCCATTGCACTGATGTTCACCATCTCTGTATCATCTGTAAAACAGGTAAAGGTGTTTCAGATATCTTGAATTGATCAGTATCTATTTTAGTAAGGCATTTTCATTCTGATCTTCAAAGAGTAAGGAACATATTCCTTAGGTCAGGCTTCTCCTTGTGAACCAGTTCTGAAAATTTCAACTTGCTTTTTCTCCTGCTGACATACCACAATGAGCAGGGGACAGTCTACAGGGCTGCGCTACTTCCCAAGTTAACCCATTCCAGCCTGGCCCAGCTTAACCCAACACAATCACTTAAGACATTTTCCAGTTCATTGTTCAAACCTCTAGCTGCCATCAGCTCAAGGTTAAAGCAAATGTCATCTACCTCTGGAGCCCATGGTGAAAAATTTATGTAGTCCTGGACATGGTTTTACAGTTTTACAGCTGCAACCCTTCAAGTTGCTTGGACCTACCGGAAAAGGATTTATTTTATTGTAACTCCCAAATGTTCATTTTTGTATGTGTGTTTTCCCACAGAATGTGCGCATTGCTTCCAGCAATGTGTTTTATATTACCTGGAAGAATAGAAATGCTCTAATGGGAGGAAACAATCTTATTCTTATTGCCAGTGCAACAAAAAGCACAACTTCAAAATGACGCCATGACTTCTCAAGCAAAGTCACCCCATTTATTTTGGAGGTTGGGGACCTCACTCTTCTCTCTTATAGTCTTCTGTGCAATTACACTAAACCCTACAAACTGTGGGCCAAAGATGCACACAAAGATTCTTTTTGCCTATCACAGACAAAGCAAGTTGCTTGTCATTGATTTATCCCTACCTCAGTAGTGCATATAGAAGGGAATCTGTCTTTTCCTGTAATAAGTTCATCTTTTCTTTTTAGGGCACACATTGGGCATGCCTTTCTTGACATAAATTCAGTCTCTCTCCTGAGGACTGTCCAGTGAGGCTTTCATCAGATATATAACTATAAAGAATTTCATGTAGAGTTCAGGAGCTAGCCTGGACAAGGCTTTGTGATAAACATCTACTGGAAAATTAAGATATAGAAAAATATCTGTCATCTTCCTAATGCATCTTACCTTACTTCATGTTGCTCTAAGATGTCAGTGACCAATAACCCTCACCTTGATAGTGAAGTCTGCAGTGAGAGGACCAGATATTCTTAAGATCTCCTTGTCAGGAAACTTCTGGAAGTCAATGCTAGAATTTTCTACAAGAAAGGAGCCTGTGGTGCTGAGGCTGTTTTCACTCTTCAAACCTTGAAGAGTCTTGGTTTCCAAATCTGACAAATAGAAAAAAATTAAAGGGAAACTAGAGCATTGCAATTTGAAGCAAGAGCAAGTGAGAGCAGAAAAAGAAAACCAACGCAAAAGAGTGGTGTTTCAGATTAGCCTCCTAAATCAGTAATAATACAACTACTTTTTTTTCCCCCCGTAGTTAATTCACATTCCCATACTTTTCTTTTTTCTCTTCAATCTGCTTTTTGTCTTTCTTCAACCCTTAGATTTTTAGATTGAATTTCCCTCCTCACCCATAGCTCATACTTTTACTCTCTTCCAGACATATTAATCCATTCTTAGTTAGGCATATTTGCTGTCGTTTAGCTCACTCTCAGTAAGTCATGCTCGTATGTGAAGCATGACTCAAACCTTGGCCCATGAGTGCTGTTAAGTTGCTGTACCCTCTTGCAGTTCAAAGGTGGTTCAATAACCACATGTTGTTGTGGTAGAAAATTAACGCAAAGCAGAATGTTCAGGAAAGAAAGATCAGTATGACAGCAATCCTGTCTCCTCTCCAGAAGTAGCCTGATCTATTGCAGTGGACTAGAAAAGGAAAGTGAGTCCTGAACCCTCCTGAGCTCTCCCTCTGGCTCTCTGAATTCACAGCTCCCAAAAAGCAGACATTAAGTCAGATACTGTTTGGTAGCAGTTACTTCTGATTGTCATAATAAAAATATTAGTAATTTATTAAACAGAAATCAACAGTCAGAAAATAGATCTGTCTCATCACCTAATTAGCCTCTCCACCAACTCCAGATTATGTTTTACAGCATGTTTACCAGTAAAACGTTTCTCATAGTTATTTAAAAGTGATAGTGCATTTCATTATGAAGGATTGCAAAGCTGCAAACCTTTTACATGTATTTATGAAATTATGCACAAAATCTTCTCCAATAGAGAGAGGCAGCCAAAGCAAAATCTGAGTTAGATGTTGGCATACTATTCATCTGTGATGGAGACATATTTTCAAAGAAAACAAATGGGAGAAATGTTTTTATTTGCGTATATTTTTGTTTTTATTTGTGTATATTAAGTATTTTTCTTTAGGGAAGAAAGATAATTGCACTAATTAGACTGCTTTTCATGGTGGGTCAAGGGAATTAATTAATGAAGGAAGTTGCTGAGACAGTATACTAAAAATTTGCACTGTATTAATGAATTCCTTGGTTTTCAGTGAGATTAATCTCTTCCTTTGTGATGGCCACTTGGCCATCTATTTATTTCTGGACAAGGCTGCATGCAGGAATAAAGATGGTTTGAAGACTTGTGTATATATAATCAGCCACCTGTTGACTTCTCCCACAACCAAAGTTCACAGGGCAAGAGACTCTCCCTCCCTGAGCAACTGATTATAGCTCATACATATATAAAACCCTTTGACAGGTGAAGAGAAAGATTCATGGAGACATCTGAAACAAGAAAGAGATGTATTTGGACTTATTCATGTTTACACAGTGCAGTTCATATAAATCTTAACCAGTGACTCAGGCAGACCCCTCTGATTCAAATCTTTTTGTCTTGAAATGTGATATGGTCTGAGTGAAGACAGCTTTAGATCAATCTCTCCAGCTAAAATCTCATTTCTCTCTAAGCTGTCTTATAGCTTAATTTCACTGAAACAATAATAAAAATATGATTTTTTTTCTACCTTGGAAGATAGCATCTATACTGGAAAAGAATATAGGAGAAAAAGGAAGACTGCAAACCATGTACTGGGAAAGTAGTAACAGCCATTACTGGGAGCAGCTCAGAAATACTTGAAGGTCCACTTAAAACTGAAGCACAGGAAGCATTTGAACTTTTAAAAAAAAGAAAATATATTTTTTTCTTGGTTTATAATCTGTAATTTGCTGGTCTTTATTCAGAGCTCTAAATTGGAAAAACCATTAAAGCATATCCACTGCTTTCTCAACACAAGTAGGGAGCTAGAGAACAGGACTTATAAACCACTCCTTATTTTGCCACTTATATCTTTGGGCAAAAGAAATCCGAAGAGAGTGGAATGATTTGGTGTTTCACACCTTGCTGATACTAATGTTTGTATCTACACTGACAAGCATAGAGGACTCTAACTGGTCCATGCTGCAGGAAATTCTAATGACTTTTGGACTATCTTAAAATAATTTGTGCTACTGAGAGGTCATGCAGTACAGTTTGGTTGTTTTCTGACAGTTAGCATATACTAACACTTTAGTATACATTTGCTGCTGAAAAAGAGAGCAGCTTCTGAGCAGCTACTGCATTGGAAGGTGAGAGAGGGATGCAGGAGCTTCTATTCATGAAATAAATGGATTTGCCTTCAGCTCTCGCAGAGTGTTCTCAAATCCTGAGACTTCTCACAGAGAAGAGGGATATAGAGCTGCTAGGATACACAGATGAAGCAGGGAAGTGTTATAGACACCAAGTGATGGGCTAACAGCACTCCAGTGGTCTTAACTGCTTGGAGCAATACCACTGCTAAGGAGCATGGTTTGACTCGTGCATGCTGTTTCAGATCTTCAGACTGTGATTTTGTGCACGTGTGCATGCGTGTGTGCATGCGCGCAAGTATGTGCATAAGACTGCATGTGTATATCAAGGGGACTGAGAGAGATTGTCATAACAGAAACACGTTAAAGTCATAAGCAGCTTGATGGCTAAGCTCAGCTGTGGAGAAGCTTATACTTTACTGTCCTCAGTATTTCTTCACTCAGTGGTATATATTTTATTAAACAAAAGCACTTGACAGCAAGTGAGCCAGCCAAAGGATAAGCCAACAGAAAAATTATAGAGGGGCAAGGAATTCTGCAATGTTGGCCAAAGTCTGCTCTGAAAAGTGTGTACCCCTGATGTAACTGGGTCTGAGAAGAACTTCTAAGGGTAGGACTCATCCGCGTGTTGAAATCAGTAATCTGAGAGAAGGAAACCAGACATCACAATGTAGACAGAGCACTGCAGGTTACCAAGGCTCTCCTAAACAAATGTACACTATCTTATTCTACTTACATAAATGATCGGGTCCTTTCAGCATGAGGCGAACTTGCCTGCTTCCATAGGGAATAGCAACCACTGTATCATCTACTGTGGGAAGGCAAAAATGCATCGAGTAAATAAGCAAAGAAACTCCCATCTGTTTTCAAAGAAGCAGTGAAATAGGTGCTTACAAGGAAGTGAAAAGAAAAGCCTTAGGACCAATTAAACAACTCTAAGAATTATGATTAAAAATCTGAACAAAAAAAGAACTTGTTAAATGTGGTAAGAACCTTCTGCTAAGAACCCAAATTAGTTGATTTTATTGATTTTCAACTACTTCACAACTATTTATGGATTTGAAGAATAACTAATAACTTTCTATTTCATCATGACTCCGCTTAAACTTTTTTCAAGTATTTTGAATTGATATTTGTGGCAGAATATTGCACTTATGAAGCCATGTGGAGCTTTGCCTGTGGGATTTAAACCAACGTGTGAATTACCATGTAGGCCACATGCACTTGTAAAAGTTAGCTCAGCATTTCTAAAGAGTCGGCAACCTCAGTAATGTCCTCAATGGAGACAGGAAGGAAAGGCGTGGAAAGATGATATAAAATGTTATACCTGGGTCATGAAGTGGGACACCCAGAGAATGCTGACCTGAACTAACCAGCATGCTTCATTTACCTTTCCCTGTCCTTTCTGCCTCCTTCCCATATAACTAACAGCTGGGAAAGAAAAAGTGTGTATGCCTAGCAGGATTTTTGGGGGGGTGAGAAGGTGGTAGACATGAGAGAAGCAAAGTCTCTTTCACTATCTATCCACTAGAACTACTCACACCTGCGCCATGAAATGCTTACTAGCAGGAGCTAAGCTCTGCTCTCAAAGCAATGTGTTGCTTTGTCAGGTAAGGCTAACTCAGACAATAAAAGCATTTCATCTTTCATTCAAACATATGAGCTGGGGCCTTACCTTTCTGACCAGACCAAAAGGGGAAAACCATTGGAACCTGGCTAAATCAGGATTCTCACTTACCAGCAAAATAGTTATTAATGTTGTCATTTTAGATCAAAAAATGAGGAGAATCAACACAGAGAGGAAACATTACCCGAAACAGGAACTTTTGAACAATACACTCATTCGTCCAAACCTACGATATCTCAGAACTGTGAATTAGAACCCTGTTCAAGCTCTCAGGCCATGTTCCATGTTCAAGATCTGATGGAACCATGTTCCATTTTTCAATATCTGATCTGATATGTTTCCTCAAACAATCCAGGAATTTCAGTGTCTCCTAAGTCTTTTGTAACACTGGGATTAAACTCTACTCAACACACATTCTACTCATACACATCTATGATATTGATTAGTAAAGGTAGAAATCTTTAATCTCTATGCAGAATTCAAATTTTCTACTTGAAAAGATAAATATTCAAGTTCTAAAAAATTCACTAAATACTGATATTCTAGTACTGATTTATTGGTACCATTCTGGCACTCATATTCAAGATAATCAGTAGAATAAACACATTTTATCCATTTTGGGGAACAAAATACATGAGTATTATAAAGTAAAATACACAGGTATCCCCAGAAATGCCAAGACAGTGGAAAGAATTCAAAAATTTATTTAGAAGGCCAGAACATGAAAAACTTACAAATACTTCACAGGCACCAGGCCCCAGGGAGAAAAAGGCAAGTTCCCACCCTCTCTAGGGCCTTTAGCATCCTCTCTGTTTCTCCCCTGCCTTCCCAAGGCCTCTGTATATGTCTGCTAGGGTTACCTCTCTCCAGCATAGCAGAGAGAGATAACACAGCTCTCTCTGCCACCCCATCTGGACCGCAGAAGGGAATAAAAAAAATCCAACCCCCTTGGGAAGGCATTTTGCAAGACTTCCTAAGCGAAAACAAGTTTCTAGCTTTCCTGTTACAAATTCTTCTGAAAGCACAACTATTACTACAGTATGACATATAATTTTGGTGTATATATATATATAACATTCATTGGAATGAGTCTGGGAAAACCATTATGTCAATTTTCAAAAAAAAAAAAAATTAATGGCCTTTTTACAAGTGCAGTTCCATGCCATTATGATATTTGACTGCCTCTCAGTTACAAGCTCTGTGCTGGAGAGTTAACAACTCACTGATATGTCACCAAAAAACTGGACAGTTTAAAGCTCATGCGAGCTGATGTTTTCAGCATGGCTCTTCTGCCCCAGGATATCACTAGGACTATATTTCACCTGATCTTGCAGTTGCTCTCCATTTGAAATCCTAGCATGCTTTATGTGAAATGCAAAGCTCAATGGGATTTATGCTTATCACTGTGCTTCCTGCTTTCACAAAGCAGAAACAGTGGGAACTGAAGGATAACCTCCTGCAGGGAACAATGATAAGAAGGAGACATTTTGTGTGAAGAGACATGTGAAAGTAAGCATGGTAATATTTAGTCACAGCTCCCTCTAAGCAAAAAGGCAGATTGTGGAGCAGCTGTGTGGAACACAGCACACAAAGTGCATTAACAGGTGGTTGGTTTTCTCCAGAGACCAGGCACAGAGAAGCAAGGGAGAGTCCCAGATAACTGAAAGGACAGTGGCTCAGGGCTGTGAAGAATGTGCAAAGATTTAGGCAGAAGTTAAATGTCATGTGCATACATCAGATTCCTATGAGAGATCAGTTTCTTGTAGTTTTGGATTTTTAATTTGGATTTTGTGCAAATGGTCTCTCAGTTCTCAGGATGAAAAATGGAGTTCTTTCTATTTCCTCATTACTATTGATATTTAATGGATATCTGGAACTGAATCTATTTTTGGCAACTATGGCAAGAGTAATTATGTAAGTATCCAGACTACCTCAGTGTAACAATTTCTACAATTCTCTTTTAAAAGTAGTCTACTCCACTATTAGACGTCAACCCTTCTTTAGAGAAATACTCTAAATATAATATTGCACAAGGTTACTGGCAAGTTTCACTCACAACTTATGGGATCAACTCTTTAGCTTCTTAAGGAATACAAAGAAGCCTGCTTAAACATAGCTTATCTCCATAGGAAGGACATACACTCTTTCCTAAAGAAGATATTATTAAAAAAAAAAGAGAAAGATGCAGACTTAGAAAGACTGAACCCACCAGCCTTAGTACTAAGAGAAACGAATATTTCTGAAATGAAGATTTTTGTAGTGTTTTTATTATTATTCTTAAAAAAGCATAGACACAGGTGCTTTCTTTTTCATAAAAATGTAGGCGAGAATTCAAGTCCATGTTACCTCCTGCCCTGCTATGTTTCTGTTTCTGAGGCCACTGAGAGATGTATACTAGCCCTATAAATAGTGAGGGAGCTGTTTCTGTAGCAAGTGTTTATAGTGACAAATAAGCAAGATGCTGACACGAAGTGCTAATTGCGTCGGGGAGGATAAATGCAGAAAATTAACATTTTTAACATTTTTGGTTTTTAACATTTAAAATCTCAAATTTTCACAACATTTCCATAAAACATTTGGAAGCAAACCTCAGAAAGAATTCTTACTAATTCACACATTCAAAGGTGATCCTTAACTGTGTCTTTAGAATTGTAAAAATCCAATTTAAAAGAAGATTTTCTTTTGATACGTTCAAAATTCATAGTGTTGCATAACAACATGTATGTTTACAGCAGGGAATGGAACAATGCCCCATGGTTTACGCAGAGTACAAACAAAATCTATGATTATCTACTTCAGCTCTGAATACCAATTATTTGTGGCAAATGTGTCTGAAAAATCCATTCTCTAATATTTTTTTCACATTTATCTCACTCTATGCTTTCTGCCATTGCTCTACTACCTATATAACATTCTTTATGTTTAATAGCAAACCACTGGGACTAAGGACTCTATTTTTTCAACATTTTAGTACTGTGCATAATATATTAGTGCTTTTATCCTCAGAAGAGGAGAAATGAGCACCTTTTTACCCAAAGCAACTGCAAAACAATGAATTTCTCCTATAGGAAGAGACATTTGCCAAAAAACTTAACAAACATCATGACGTCTCAAGTAGGCTGGAGATTTCCAAATCTGTTACTGCACATTGCAGAAGCAGGTAACAATGAGGCGAAATGCCATTTCTAAATCTTTGTGAATTATTTCCTTTGCCCTCTAGTGTGCAATTCTGCTTCAGCAATAGAACTCTTATGAGGATTATACAAAATCCTTCCTTCCTTCCTTCCCTCCCTTTTATTTTCTCCTACACTCTCCCTCTTAGTTAGCAAACACAGAGCCAGAGGTGCACTGTGCTAACTGCTGCTCTGCATACTGTGCTCCATAGTGAAGCAGTTATTCTTTCACAGAGAGAAGCTTTTGTAAAAAATACCCCTCACTGCTCCTCACAGAAGGTGAATGTTCTATATAGGAATATACTCTGTCTTCAGCAGATACTACACTGCTATTTGAATCTTTGAGGTCATGTGCTATTCAGCACTGGGAAAAGTGCTCCAGAATGGTAGAGCTGGTCTGATTGAACTCTAAGGCTGGGGGTAGCTTTGCATGCTAGCGCATGTGTGCCTACACAGGCATGAAAATACATTTACCTTTTAATCCTTCCTGCAAACTGACCAAACATGCCATATCTGTCATCCCTAAGCTTTTACAGCTCCATCTATGGTGCTGTAACAAGGCTGAAAAGCATGTCTGGGATCTAGGACAAACTAACCCTGTCACTGGGGCACACTAACGCTACTTTACCACTCTGGGTTGAAGCTGGCTCAGCGTGCAGGACAGGCCATGTTTGTCTGTAGGCCTCTCTCACATCCATGTAGGCACTTTCTGACAACTTAGGTTTCTCAGTTCACCACAGAACTGAGTCACCATGCTCAACATGCAGGTACACAGGCTGTGAGCATAGGTCTTAGAGAGAGCACTGTGCCAGGTTGGCACCACCAAGCCCTTGGGGTTCCTCTCTGCTGTGTAGCAGCATAAACCACTCTGTTCAGAGCAGTGTGGACTAAGTCCTATGCCTAGCCAGCTATCACAGCCAGAGAGGCGTCAAAAGAGACACCTCTTCTTGTTCTTCTTCGCAAGCAACTAGCTAGCTGAGATGGGGAATATACTGGTGACACCTTTCCACAATCCTCTGTTCACCCCCACAACGAGACCAGTAGTCCAAGCAAGCCTGCTTTAACCCAAGAGGCAAGAACCCATAGGGACAACCAGACTGACCATGATCATTCAGATGCCTGAGAAAGAGTGGGGTAAAATCTAGCTTGCAAGAAATGAGTACATCTCTAAGAGGGAAGATGGCACTTTACCAGAAGAAACAGCTTACGTTTATTTGCTGAGAGCTGGGACTTATACTGGCCTCGAACCAGCCGGCAGGTGGACCCATCTCCATTGCAGACCCCACAGTTATCTTCCTTGACAGTGCTTCCCAGCTGGCGGTCACAGCCAACGATCTGGCAAGAAAGGAAGATGTGTATTTCAATGTGAGCACCTACCAACTGACTGCTCGATCCATCTCTGCAACTAATTACCACTCAATTTCTCTCTCAGCAATTCTAGAGGGCCACAAAGTACCTTAGCAATGAAAGAGACTAAGCAAATCTGGCTGGGAGTTAGCGCTAAGGTGAGGCATGAGGTAGTGAACAGGTTAGTACTGAATGGCTTTTCCAGTCCAGAGGATGAAAAGAGTATTGTTGGAGGTTGTTATTTTAGGGCATTGAAAATATTTATTGGTCAGAGTCTTATCAGAAATTTCACTTCTTAAGAGTTTCACAAAGAAAAATGCATGAAACAGATAAGAAGACAGATAGGAAGCAGACGGACAGATAAAAGTAAAGAGCAGTGTAGATCAATGGTAACATGGCTCAGTGAAATTTTACCTGCTATGCAGCTGGGAAAACCATGTGGTTTTAGTTATATCTGACAATAATCCCATTCCACACTGTCAATGCCCGTATTCAGACATCATAAAAGATCTGATAAAGAAGAAGTGAATGATTGCAGCAAAAGAACTGAGAGTCAGAAACGCAGTTACCTGCTCTGAAATTGGTTTTATGCCTATATGTGAATTGTTTGGTTGAAAATTTTAAAAGTTGTATACATAAGCTAGGTTTATCAGTTTGCAAAACCCCCTATAATTCCCAGGAGAATCAAACATAAATTTATAATTAAGTACATTTAAAATTACGTAACGGAATGCAAATTTAACACAGTATTAATCTAGGCCTATTGCTGGCACTTGAGTTCTGCATCAAAGTTATGAATTTTGCACATAAATAACTGAAGTCCTAAAAATTACAAAAGTCCTTACAGAGTGTTATAACTATCTCTATAAGTACTAGAAAATGAAAAGCCTTCTAGCATTCTGGCATGCAGAGTAAGCAATAAAAAAAAAATTTTATGTAACTTCTACTTCTTATGAGTTTGTGCTAAGGCTGTTGGCCAAACAGAGAGTATACAGAAACACAGGATATTTTACATAAAGTTCTTGTTTCAGGTTTGAATTTCCCTGCATCACTGAGTTTCAGTTAAATCAGACAGCTGGGTCCTTGAAAATTATAACAGAAAATTATAAGAGCACTTATCAGCAAGATTCAAAAAGCTGTATATGTAACTTGCCCACTTAAACATTCAGACTAATATTTCTTATTTGTGCAAATCAGAGTGTGCAGAATTACAGATCTCTGCGAGAGTAAGAAGTACTTTTCATTTTGATATTATCTCTTCATTTGCCTATGAAAATGCAGACTTTGATTAATAACCAGTATTTGCTTTTAGCAATTCAATTTCCATTTCTAACATCATCACTTTACCAGTGGCACAATAACTGTTTCCTTGGTCATATCTGTCATACTGAGAGTATAATTAATTTAATTTAAATCATTACAGATTTAGATTCAGGCTAGCTGAAAGCTGTCATCAGATTTCTTTGACTGATCTTCCAGATCAGAACTGGGCCAAGCCTTCTATGCTTACGCATTATATTATAATGTCTCCAAGACAATTATTTGAAATCCAATGGAGTAAAAGCCACATGTAAATGATACATTTCCTTGAAAACCTAGTCATACCAAGACTGTAAGAGACATTTTAACACATTAGAAACACCATGACAAATAAGGGTTAGAAAGCTGAAGCAAAGTTAAGTGTACCTCGACTATCTTGACTGTACTACTCCATAGAGAACTTCCAAGTACAGATATATAAAGTGTAACCATGATATCATGTAAGATTTAAGTCTACTTTTTTTCTGAATAAGAATATCCCTACAGGAGCTGAATGTAGGCTGTTATGCTTTGATTTCCAAGAATGCCTCTGTGTAGACAAGATGGTAAAATGAATAACTTGCATGACCTGAAAACTGTATGACACAATGCCTACAAATCAGATTAATTTCCTTGTAATGCATTAGAGATTGCTAGCACCCACAGTGAGAAGGGTACTGCTGGGGAACCCAGATAACAGAAGAAAGATTAGAATTCCTTCTCAATGTCTGCACATAATATATTTTATTCTCAATAGTTTAGAAACTTCAATTTAGAGTATTACACAAATCTTTATCCCTTTGCCTATTTTGAAAAGAATATATGAACTGCTTGGATGTGAAATGAACTGAATCTTAAAACCAGGTATGAGGTAACCAATTTTAAAAAACAGCATTAACTATTTTAAAGTATTTTTAACTTATGAATCTCACATGTTGCCATGAGCTGTACCCTGATTAAAGTTAATTTACAAATTTACCAATTTGGAGTTAGGTCACAACTTGTAGAGGAAACTACCAGGAAAATCTCAGGTATGAAAGGAAGTTAACTGAAGTTTGTTTCTTTTTTTGAGCTGGATTGCCATTACCAGTGTATAGCATAAAAATATTTCTTCCGCTGAAATGCTGTATTTCAAATGGAAGAGCTCGTTAGCCTTCTGGCAATCATCCTAGGAGAAGGACAACTCTAATCTCAAACCCGGGCAGATGGAGCTCGCTTAGCCCTGTAAGGCCATCCATCTAAGAGAAGGTCACTCTAATCAAACCTACGTCCTGAGGACCTCGCTGCCACCGTCCAAGCTCGCTTGGCCCTGGCAGATGAACCTCAGGGTTAAAGGGTGGGTTCAGTTCCGCGCATACTGCATCTCACCTAAAAAATCCATTGCGCAGGCTTGAAGGCTTTACCCACATGCAAAAAGTCCTGCAGTGACGGGCGAGGGTTGAAACGGTAGGTGAAAGATGCACTGGGAGCCGCAGACTCAACCCTGCATGCAGGCGGTTCAGGATATTGGTCATTTGAGACTGACAGAGATGAGAGTCTCTTGGGGCAGCACCCTGAACGACCAAGCAGCCTTTTCAAGGACAGCACTGCTTGCTCCACTCGGAGAGGGGCCTAGAAAAGGTGGCCTAAACAAAGCTCATCTCCACCTTCACCCGGTTGGTTAACCGCAGACCAACGGGCATCTTCTTCCAATGCGGTCGCACAAAGAGCAAAAGACAAAGGCACACACCTGCCTCCAAAGGTGTACCTAAACTAACTCTAGCATGTTGGAACATAATATACCATCTAAGGATTCTTTCTGCTGTGTCTTTTGCAACCGGACGTGTCTATCTCGTATTGGCCTTTTTAGCCACCAACGTGCTTGCAAAAAACGTGGGTAGAGCCCTTCCCAAATCTTCGTTCACGAAGCCTAGCCATGACTGATGAGCAAAGTGGAACTATGGAGACCTCTGTGAATACAAACACTTCTGTGGTATACACAAAATGTATATTAACCTTCCTGTAATTGGTAGTGTCTCAGATAATTTACCGCTATTAAAATTCTTGATGACCTTAAATTAATTTCCTATTTGTCCCCAAGGTTTCTGTAGAGTTTTTTGTTTACTCTGTTAGATTATCTGTCCCAATAGACACACAGAGCTCTGGGAATATGTATAAAATTTTCACTAAAACCCCTTATGAGTGATTAACTAATGCCTGAAATAAAAAATATTCCCAAGTTCACTGTTTTTTTCTTTTTTCTCCCATCACTACCTAGGGAAATCTTTCTTCCATCTATCAAACATAATTATATGCATTTAAAAGGTTGCTAGTGGTTGCAATAGAGTCATTGATGCTTTAAAATGAAAAACTACTCCATATCTGTTATGTCACTTTTTAGTAGCTCTTACATGAAAACATTATATAATCTGGACTCTTATGAAAGCAAAAGATACAAAAAGGAAATACTAAAATGCTCCTCAAAAAATACATAGTTCATGAGAATAATAACTTCTGTCTCTCTGAGCACAAGAAACATAGGTTTGGCTGAGTGGACATGAGAATATGTAACTTCCATAACATTATTTTCACTCTCCATCAAGGCTGCAGAGAACTCACTGAAAAAGATTATGGAATGGGTGAAAACATGTCACTACCCCCCCAGAAGTCTGCAGAGAGTTAGCAAGTAAAGGCAGATTATGCAGAGCTCTGGAGGTCTCCCAGTATATGAAAATGTCAGCCATGTAGTATCAGAGTAAGGAAATCACAGGTGAGCATCAATTCCCTGCCCAGCTCTTCTTTACCAACCCTAAAGTGAGCTGATTTTTACTCTCCTTATGGGTTTAGCTTGAAAACAAAAGCAACAAAAAGTCAGAATAATAACACCTAATCCCTAGTTGGCTGACCCTGTATTGTTTTCCAGCATAAGATACCAGAGTTCTGCTCAGAGGTAAAGATTCCATATTACATTTTAGGCTGAAGTCTCATACTTCATGCTGAGTTTGATTCTCCTTCCCCCCCTCTCCCTTGCCCTTTTACTCCACTGACAGCCTCTGGTTGGAGAAACAGAAAAACAGATACACATTAGCATGACTGATACACTTTAGCAAAATAAGTTTTACAGGGCACTGCAAGAAAGTAGATGGTCATCAAGTTAGAAGATGAATTGCTTGTGTACAGTTTAAAGGCATTAGGCTGAAACTCCCACAGCAGAGTTGGAACTTGCTCATTGAGTGCGTGAATGAGTGTTATGCATGCATGTGTTCCCCCTATGGACTTGAACTCTGGCTCAGTTTAGCAATCTTTCCAGAAATAAAACTAAACCAGCAATGACAGGTTCTGTTCCAACCTTGCTAGCCTGGAAATGCCCTGAAATAAGAAGTTTTCATAATAATTTCTATTCAGTATTAAGAAACCCTGGGCAGGAAATAATGTAATAAAGCAAGCTTGCAAATCTAGCCAGTTATAAATAAATTTTTCTGTTTTCCAAAGGGCACGTCTGCAGTTCAAACACAAGAAGTTCTGAGAATCCGAGGAAAACAAAGTTGTCCTTCACATAGATACTAATGTGGGGCTCAGTGTGGGACTTGTGTTGATTGTCACTGCTCAGCTGAGGCAAGTTCTGGATCAGATCCATCATTTCAGCTGGGTTCAAAATCCTGTTTTACGATCAGGATGAAGAGCTGCTCTACTCTTTAAATTATTGTGAAGAGAACAAGCTTGAGCCCGTACAGCAAACTGGATCTGGGCTGGTGTCTGTGACACGGGGACTTGCAGCCCCTGACAAAGTTGTATCTGCCCTTCAGACCACCAACACCATGAGATGGCAGTTTGCAGCCCCGGCATTTTTCTGGCATAGCCTGCCAACATTATCCTGTGACAGGCAGTCTTGCACAGCACCAAGGCACTACGCAGGATTCCCACGGGTTCCCAGGAATTTAGTTGCAACTACACCACAACCCAACTATAAATGAATATCATAAGATGATTTTCACAATGGCAAGGCAACTTGTAACTGTGGTGGTAACAGCAGGCCCAATGATGTGCAGTCTATGTACTTGTTTAGCACTTGAGCCAAACATTCCTTGCAACTGTTCAGGCAGTGCAAACAAACTTCAATTACTGATCAGTAGCCAAATCGTTAAATACAATCACTGATGTGACTAAGATATACCTTCCGATATACAGAACATGACTTGGCAGATCAGTGATTTGTTGCTGCTTGTTGCCTTACCTATCACTGTTCCACTGGAACCAACTTGAAGATCCTGCTTGATATGTGTCCCATCAGCAGAGCACTGTCAGCTAGCCAGAGCACTCTGCTATTACTATTTTTAAACCAAGATCAAGACTCTTGGATGCATTACTGAAATGCTTGCTTTTCTCCAAAAGGATCATACCTATTGTCTGGACAGCTTTGCATTTCCATGGGAAAGATTTGTCAATTTTTGAAGAAGATTACAATACTACACTAGAAGGTGATTGCAAAGGCCATTATAAGACAAAATTCATCAAGGTAGCTCTCCCTCAGCTTCCTTGTAGCAATGTGCTTGAAAAACCAAGAGTAAATTCAACAAAGTCTGCCCTCTGGACTCATTATTGTCTCCTAGACCATGAAACACTAACTTGTAAAGGCATTTAATTGGCACTTGTGACACATTACATTTGACTGTGATCCTTTGTCAGCTCTGGTGACTTCATGACACACTTGAAATTGTTACTCAGACCTCTCTTCTGTTGAGTGTACAGGTTTCTTTTGTTGGCAGGAGTCTGTCCTCTGTCAGCTGGATCAACGGGGATCCAGTTGCAGTGCTTTGTGTGTGCCAGCACAGACTTTCAGGTGCTTCAGGCAATCACATAATCTGTTTTACCAAGGAACAGACATCACTCACAATTCAAATACTTGAGAGAGGCTACATGTCCCCAAGTCACTGATGAAACCACTTAGTCTATGTGAATACCTTCCAGCCTGCTGCTCAGTGTGTAAGAGGATTGCATGCAGGCTCTACGAGAAGCATGACATGTCATCCCATGTCTATGGGATGACAAAGGAAACTAGCTAAAACACCTGCAGACTCCCTGTCCTGGGTCTTCACAGTAACTGGAACTCTTGCCAAGGTCTTCAGTGAGAAGTACACATCTGTTTTGCTGGGGACTCTCAAAATTGCCCAGCCAGTGTAGGCACCTTGCCATCTTCATACAGCACTAAACCCTCTGCACCGCTCTACACAACTTCAGCTTTTAGCTGTGCTAAGGAAATACATGGAGAGGGATAACTTCCTGGTAACTCTAGGAGAACCCTCAGAAGTCTCCAAGCTGCTCTTTTGAATTTCTTATTTTTGCTAAGCCTCCAAATTACAATGTTCCTCCCTCCCTCCCTGCCACCCCAGCAAAGGGAGGTGCTCTAAGTACTGCTGGTCAAAGATATACGCACAGTAGAAAAAGTTGGTCTGCTTGAGGTTAACAGCACGTATTGTTTCTGCTAGAACAAAGTATCTCTGCACTGGTGCTAATCTCTGTTGGACCATAAAGTGGAAAACTGATAGCTCAGGGCAGGGGAGTGGAGTTCTAATAATGCAAATGAAGATTCTTTCACAAACACATACAGAAACACTTCCTTGCCACTCACTGCCACAAAAACGTTGTTACCTGGCACGATGATAGCAATTTAAACATATCAATATTACTCTTATGAATCATTAGGTTCTCCATCCCACTCCTGTCAGTGTGCTGGAAAGATGTCATGCTGGGGGAAAAGCAACTTATTTCACCTCAGAAAAACTGATACTCATCAACAAGAAAACAAAACTAAGATTTGCTCTCAACAGAACATGAGGTAGATGAGGATAGAGTGTAATAGACGAAACATTCAAACAGCAGTTCAGCTGTTCAGCCTGGCACAGTTCAAAAGCACCTGACCATAAGAAATTAAGAATTCAGTATTTTCTGAAGTGTTATCTCCACAGAAGACATCTATGTTTCTATGGACTATTTAAAAAAAAGAAAAAAAAAAAAAAGGAAAACCAATTAATTTTGAGTATTTAGGCCTAGGAGCTTGATGCAGATATCATAAGCTTAAAAACCTTTATAATTATAACATCAAAAGGCCTGTCTAAACTGAAAGACAACTTAGAAGTGATCCTGCTATAATGCCTTCTAGGTGTCTGAGGAAAAATGGACTCTTAAATTGCCTCCTCTTGCCTAAATAATACACTTATTATTACAATTCTTGCATTTTTCTTCTGGTGTTTCTACAGCTCAGGAAAAAAAACAAACAAACTCAAGCAAACAGCTACAAACAGGAGCCAGAAATAGCTGAACTACATGAAACAGAAATCCCAGCACTAAGTAAATACCTAGACTTTTTTCCCCAAATGCTTTCCCCCTTTTTTTTTTTTTCAACCTGACTGCTGTCATAGTCTTGGCAGAAAAAAAAGATTATTACTGGAAGCTGTCAAGGGGGATTGAATGCCTCTAAAAATGAATACAGGATCGTGGAAACACAAATGATGCCTGTTTGTAGAGAATTAATGGAACAAAGACCATTCATTTCTATACTTTGTCATCAAACAGGCAAATGACAGGCACTTTCTGTCCTCTTGTGCGAATGTAAGACAGCAATACAAGTAATATAGGTAAAAATTTCCTTCTGCAAGTTACTTTCTCAGAGTTTTCACAGTTAGATAAGATGTCAATATGCAGAAAAAAGGCATCTTGTAAAAAGCAGAACATGATCCCCAGTGTTACCAGTACTAAGTATAAAGAGAACAGTCTCTAATATCAGAGCAATGAATGTTGCAGGGCCATTTTCTTCCAGGGCTTCACATAGGGTGGGACAAACTCCTGGCCTTCTTTCTCAAAATTGGAGTTGACTTGAAAGGTCTGAGGAAGGCATGAAAAGAAATCAGATCCCAAGCTAAGGAATGACTAGAAGCAGTCACGGGCCCAGGTGCAAATTCTTGCTGCTATGCCCTAAGTGCATCCCATATGGACAGTTGAGGTCTAAGGCAGTTTCATGAGCCTTCAAGAGCCTGCTGAGGTGACCATCTAACCTTATTTTACCTGTCTCAATCAGGTTTACTATGCCAGTGAGCAATATCCACATACCAAACCCATGGTGTTAAGTGACAGTGTTATCCTGATCAGCTCTGATTTTGGGCTGAGCTGGAAACTGGAAAGGATGCATGCAGAAACACTTCATACACAGAAAGGAGAAATTCTCCATCCTTAAGTCATGATACTAAGGAAATATAGCACAGTCTATTTAAAGTAGAGCAGATTTTTTTCACTCTTCTGACATTATGCACCAGTCTGTGTAGCCTGTGTCTCTCATGAAAAAAATTAGAAGCACACATACACATATACAGCCATTTAAATACTGGTGTAAACAGAATCAGAGAATAGAGTTACGGAATAATTTGGTTTGGAAGGAACCTTTAAAGGTCATCTAGTTCAACCCCACTGCCGTGGGCAGGACAGAGAATCAAGAAAAGACTCCAAGATCATCAAGTCCAACTTTTGACCAACTAGAGGTAACTAAAGAAACTAATCTTGTTAGCTGTCTTGAACTAACTGTGCAGCTTAGCTTAAAAAAGTTTTAGGAATCAACAAATCAGAAATTTTTGAGCTATCTTTAGTAGTATTTGAAAGTAGATCTGTAAAAAACTGTTTAATACTGTCATAAATAGTAGACATTAAGATAACCATTTCTGTAATGCAGCTCTCTGTAACCAACAACCTGTAAAATTAAAATAATGTAATGGAGAATGATGGGTAGTTTTGTGAGAAGAAACAAAAGGCTGTTTTCAATCCTAAACAGCATTACTGTAGTAACACACTTACTTAACAGCATTCTTACAAATTACCAGCTTTTTAATCATTGGATCTAATCCTGGAGTTAGACCTATAATATGATTCCTTCTGTTATTCCACCATATATATGAAATAATTTTCTGGTCTTTAATAAAAACACCACCAATAATAGTAATGACACTCATGCAATTAGGATTAGATTTGGTTTTTCAAACCATGAGCATTCAGTTATATTTTCTCTCTTCCATTCGGTTACAGACTGGAGTGATAGAATGGCTTTGGTTGCTGCCAGGCGACCAGCCAGGGTCAACCCACCACACTGCAACTTTGTAACCCCAAGTGCTGTATGCAGAATAGCCTCAAAACCCCAGAAAAGGATTTAATTGATTTTGGAAACAGGGAAAATTAAACTAGAAATTCGAAGTTTTAAACATGTTGTGCTCTGCATACCTATTAATTCTATCCATAAAGACATTTCCCAATGTGGAACATTAAAGCACTATTTCTCTTTAGGAGCATTCTATTAACTTCAGCATGGTGGTTCAGGCTAGTTATAATATATCAGTGGACCATACTATAACCTGAGGTAAACTCAAAACAAGACCCAAAAATTACATCTGAGAAGTAATCTGTATTTCTTCTAAAATAGGAGGAAGAAGAAGGGACCCAAATAACACAGATAATCATATAGAAAGGAGTTTAAAATACTTAGGAGGAACAAGAAGGGACCCAAATAACACAGATAATCATATAGAAAGGAGTTTAAAATACTTAAGAGGAACAAGACAATTAGAAGGAAGTAAATGACATTACATACAAAGTTTTTTTTGAAAAATTCTGTTGTTCAGTCTGTGTCACTATGGATTTAAGAGTAAAACTACAGAAAGAAAAAATAATAGAAGTTAATTCTCATTCATTTTTTAGGTGTTTATCACAAAGAACAAAGGCAAGATATTAATCATCTCTTCACAGAAGAGAAATTTATGTTTATATACTATGGAGAGTGGCAATATGCATGCAGCTTGCATGATTCCTGAACTATCACAGTCATATGTACTGCCTTATGCCATGAAGAATATCTGAATAAGCTACTGCATAACTTCTCCAGTATGCTATCTCTGTAAATAAAAGTTAACATCTTTTTAAGAATCTCTAACCATACTCTTTGTTGAATCAAAGATTCAGGGATACAGCTTATTCTACTCACAAAATTGGCTTTGCTTGCCCTGCTTACAATCAGAAGTCTCTTCTGACTTTAACTAACAGGTGGCCAGTATGCAAAACGAAGTCTTCAGCTCAAAAAGTAATAATTAAACAAAAACTCATAAATATTTCACTAAGGTACTGGTAATTCTAAATCTTCAAACAATATGAAAAATGAAGGGAAAAAAATGAGAGAGGGATCTTCTAATTTCGAAATACTGCACCTCTTTAACAAATGTGTACTTACCAATGACAGTTAAAACCATCACCTTTAAATCAGGAGTGAGCACCAAGGCACACAGAAGGCAATAGAACTAACCCTTCATTTCTGCCATTAATAGCCTGAAGAACAGCTTGTGAGCACACAATAGGCCATGGGCTGACCCAAATCTTGCATACTAAGAACTATATCCCTGTGGTTAGTTAAGAAATTGACAGTGTTGTTTGACCCACCGGGAAAAATACTCTATGTCTATGTAAGCATATTGATGCCTTAAGCCCCTAATGTTTTTTTATTTTTCTAATTTTGTAAGCCTTACAAGTTTTATAGGTAATAGAAGTAGATTTTAGAAACAAACCCCTTTCTCCCTCCTCCCTGTAGCACCCCTTAGTTTATACATTCCTTAATCCTCTAACCCTATTCCCATATCCAGTAGAAAATGTTTAGTCTCTTAGTCAAGGCAAGCCTGTCTTGTTTGGAGAACGCTTGTATCTTGGCCTAAACCGCAGGACAGAGTCAAGGAACTGGGTGACTCTGCTCTCTGTACCCCGAAGATGATGAAGAATGATGAAGAGGGGGTCCCAAAAAGCCCCCCGACCCAATTCCAGGAGGCGGGCCAGGGGGTGGACCAGGCCAAAAGTTGTAGGGTGGACACACTTGGGATTGGCCAGATATTGTTATAAAATGTAACATCCCGGGCACAGCCCGGCGGGCGCGTCGTATAACATCTCTTTGCCTTGGCATAATTAAACCCTTTCTTATCTCACCCCAGCTAAACGGCTCCTAGATTTTTCTTAGCACCAGCAGAGCAGGCATCAATATACTGATCTTAACTCTTACTAATTCTTGTATTCATTCATTCATTCACGGCTAGGCTTCGCGAACGAAGATTTGGGAAGGGCTCTACCCACATTTGCTACAAGAATGGTGGTGGCTAAAGAGGCCAATACAAGATAGAGATAGACAAGTCCAGTTGCAACTAATTCTTGTATAGACTGTAACTGAATAGACATAATTATATGTTTCATAAAATGCTCTATCTGAACAACATTTAATTCCTTCTTTGTTGCCATAACATTTGGATCAATGTAAGCCAATAGGATGGTAAACTTAAAGATGCTTTCAGTGGTTTTATTCTGAGCAATTCAGAAAATATATCTCTTTATTTCCAACGTAGCACAATTACTGCAAAGAACCTTTTGTCATAGAATCACAGAATATGCTGAGTTGGAAGAGACCCACAAGGATCATCAAGTCCAACTGCTGGCCCTGTGCAGGGCACCCCAAGAGTCACACCACGTGTCTTAGAGCATTGTTCAAAAGCATCTTAAACTTTGTCAGACTTGGTGCTGTGGCCACTTCCCTGGGGAGCCCGTTCAAATGCTCAGCCACACCCTGGTTGAAAAACGTTTTCTTGATATCCAACCTAAACCTCCCTGACTCAACTTCACACTGTTTCCTTGTTTTCTGTCACTGGTCACCACAGAGAAGAGATCAGTGCCTGTGTGGTGGGTTCACCCTGGCTGAACACTAGGTGCCCACCCAGCCACTCTATCCCTCTCTTTCCCAGCCAGACAGGGGAGAGAGTAAGGTAGGAAAAGAAAACAACACAAAGCGTGGCTTGCGATAAGGCAGTTTATATTTATGCAAAAAAGAAAGCAAAAGCAGCGTGTGTGTGCACAAAGCAGAAGCTCGCAGTTAATCTCTACTTCCCATAAGCAGCGATGGTTGGCCACTTCTCTGAGAAGCAGGGCTCCAGCACAGCAGGCAGCCATCAGAGACAATGAGTGCCTCCGGTCCTGCTCCTTGCCTCAGCTTTTATATCTGAGTTGACATCATATGGTATGGAATATCCCCTTGGTCAGTGCGGGTCAGCTGGCCTACTTGTGTCCCCTCCCATTGAAGAAGGAATGTTACAGTGCTGTACTCAGCAGCAGCCAAAACATGGGTGTGTTACAACACTCCTCTAGCTACCAATGCCGAGCATGGCACTGTGAGGGCTACTATGGGGAAATAAATTCCGGCTCAGCCAGACCCACCACAGCCTGCCCCTCTGCTTCCCCTCACAAGGAACTTGTAGACTGCAGTGAGGTCTCCCCTCAGTCTCCTCTTCTCCAGGCTGAACACACCAAGTGACCTCAGTCGCTCCTCATATGGCTTCCCCTCAAGGCCCTTCACCAGCTTCGTTGCCCTCCTTCGGACACTCTAAGAGCTTAATATCTTTCCTACATTGCTGTGCCCAAAACTGCACACAATATTCAAGGTGAGGCCTCACCAGTGCAGAGCAGAGCGGAACAATCCCCTCCCTCGACCAGCTGGTGATGCTTTGCCTGATGCACCCCAGGACACGGTTGGCTCTCCTGGCTGCCAGGGCACTGCTGACTCATATTCAACTTGCCATCAACCAGGATCCCCAGGTCTCTTTCCACAGCCTGCTTTCCAGCATCTCATTCCCCACCTTGTATGTACATCCTGGGTTGCACCGTCTCAGGTGCAGAATCTGGCACTTGCCCTTAAAACTTAAACTACAGAAGAAACATATTTCACTTTTTAATCTTCAGATCTTTACACCAAATATACGCCCTAGGAGATTTCATTTTTTGAAGTTGTGACAAACCATGCCTTCATATTATTACAGTT
The DNA here is from genome assembly GCF_003984885.1 of Neopelma chrysocephalum. NCBI lineage: Eukaryota > Metazoa > Chordata > Aves > Passeriformes > Pipridae > Neopelma > Neopelma chrysocephalum. The sequence continues at coordinate 2,119,529 of NW_020925569.1, forward strand.
GTCTGCTGCGCTGCCCCAAATGTTGCTGAACTCCCAGGATCATATGAACTCTCACAAATTACTGAGATATGTGACTGTTATGTTTACAGTGTGTCAACATTCTTAGGTAAGTAGTAGCTTGCAGCTACTATTGCAAATGAATAATTTCTAACATAATATTTTTTCTTCTCTGAAGTTCACATGCATTCACCATTATAGAAGTAAGTTTATTCAAACAAAAGTTACAGATGAAGAATTCTCCCCTTGTTCTTCCATAACACTGGAGTTTCCCATTCTTTTAAAAGAACTTTTATAGAAGACCATGGAAGACGATTGCTTTTAAGGAGGGTTCACCATTTATTATGGCAAATTCCATACAGTTTACCTTTATGGACTGCTTATGTAGTATTAGCTATTGTGATGATAGATAGTAAAGCAGTTGCTGTCCTAAAGCATATAGGTAGGGCAAATCTAGTTACGGAGTTTCTAATGCAGCACCTCTGCTGTCATGAAGAGATGGCTGGTAAACAGGGATACACTGAGACAAGAACAATTTGAATTGCTTTAAATTTAACATGCACCAAAATACAAAATTTTGCACTGTAAGGAATACAGCATGAGCATTTATATTTTAATTTTTTGGGTCATCCTAAAAAATGATGCAGTAGTTGTAAATATATGGCAAAAGTTGATAAAGAAATTGAATGCTGAAGAACATGGAAAATATATAGTCGTGTTAATGCATTAAAATTATTCTACCACTTTATGGTATATAATGAAAGCCTTGGTTTAAGTGAAATTCTTCAGGGACACTAGTGCTAATTTTTCTGTTCTCCAGCCACAGAGACAATTAAGAAATAACATTAGTTATAACAGTGCAGCTAACTTCAACCTTCCAAGAAGTAAGAATTGTCATAGTAAATCAAATGAGTTTGTTTCAGTAGTGGATGATTATGAACTCTAAGGGAAGGTTTTCTTGAAAAAAGTACGCTTCATATTTGGATCAAAACAGAAATCAGCCTGACAGAGGTCGAATTCTGTTTCTAATTTCTAGGCCATTATATGCAAAAAATTTTGAATCTTTTTTTTCCATCCAGATTCCTATGCTTCTGGTTAAGATTTTAAAATATTTAAAAGCTCAAAATAAGACTGAAATTAGTCTGTCTCATTAGGCAAGCTAGAATTTTGAGAAACGTGCACTCAGCTGAAATCAAGAGGTCTAGGTGATTGCCTTTTCTAGATCACAAATGAGATTAGCCTAGTAGCTGCAGGACTGCTTCTGGCTCAGAACAGAAAATCAGAGAGAAATGAAACAGGAAGAAAAGCTTCTAGAGGAATATGAAGTGGCTCAAAATTCACTAGAAAGCCAACAACACATCAAGTCTACACAGATTTGAAAGAGACTGGGCACGGGACCATGAATTTACACTCAACTGTTTTCGAGATTTAGGTGTGTTCAGTAATTAACAGAGATGGCATGAAAGTCCTCCCCTGCATCAGCCTGTAGCATACATGTAGTTCAGAAGACTAAAGTCTGATGTAGGTAGGTTCAAAACAGTTGCAATATATAAATAAAAGCACAAACATAATATAAAAACACATTAGGATGTGAATAAATTGGTCGAATGACCAATAGATCTCCATGCACCGTGAAGTGAAGGGTGAGAAAGTCCCCATCTCCCACTTTTAACAAACGGGGATGCTGAGGTCCAAGGAGATGTAGCAGCTTGCTTAGTCTTACAGGAGTGGCAGTTTTTTTACTTTAGTACCCCATCTACTGCCATGTAGTTTGTGACTCACAGGGAGCAATAATCCTCAAGGATAATGTAACTGGATAGACTTGAAAAACTTTGGTGTATCCAGATTAAAAGCTACATCATTATTTTCTTTTGGTGCTTCAAATCAGATCTGCTACTGCAGCTAACTATACAATAGAGTTCAAAAACTGATAACACAATCCTTCAAAAGAACCCTAAGGAAACAACATAAAGTGTGAAAATAATGTTTGGAATTGTACACCTTGACCGAAAAAAGCGTACAGGAAATCAGTTTAAGAGAATGGAAACAGATGATTAAAACCAAGTCCCTAAAATGATACAAATATGGAGGAGAGGGAGTGAGCCATGTGAGAGAGATCTGAGGAAAGTAGTCAGATGTTAGGGAAGGGCTTCTCTCCTTACTTGGCACAAGCCACTGATGCACATGTCCAGGGATTCAGTGTAGCACCGGGTCCCATCCAGAACCTTTGGTGCCAGCTCCACAACAAGAGCCATTCCTCTGGCCTGGCACTTCAGTGAGCATGGGTTGTCAGGGTCATTAGACACAGGAAGCCACTCATAAAACTGTCCCTGATATTTGACGTCGTTGTGAGCAGAGCACTGCTGAGCACGGAAATCACCTGCTTCTGGTGGACAATCCTGCAGAAAAGAGAGAAGAGAAGATCAGCAAGTCTATTCAGGACAGCCACTTCCAGTATCATGCAACACACTGGGCTCCACAGCTGCCAGATACAGCGAGTTTCTGTTTAGACAAAGAAGAGTGATTGAAATAGTTACATCTACACATAATTCAACTGGATAATTATACTCTTCTTTCTTCTTATTGCAAAAGTATTGAAAGAACATAAGACCATGTGTCAATGGGAAATAACAAGTGCACTGTACGTGCATTGTACCACAGCCCTATTGTTAAGCAAAAGAGGGTCACAATGCTCTTGCCAGATCTCATTCCACTTGTGCACATACATGGAGAAGTGTGTGTGTACAGCCACTCTTTTCTGGCCAGATTTTCCTCTTTGTTTGTAGAGAAAGAAAAAAGAACTACACAATTTATCTGTTTCTTTATCTAAGCTCTCCTCACTAGCCTTTTTTTTTTTGCCTCAGTGACTTAAATCACTTGGTACGACAACAAGAAAAATTTGATACATATTTGCATTTCTTTAACCTAAGATTTCATAACTCACATAATTAGGGACTTAATATTATTTTACTGAGAAAACCTTAGGAAAGTCCCTTTTTTAATCCTTTGGGAGATTCGTAAGACATAACCCTAATCCTGAACCCAGTATACCTGATATAAAAATCAAAGACCATTGATACTATTTAAAGTCCCTTGTAACTGAGAATATGAGGCTCTCCTTACCCCCATATACTTTCTTGCTACCATTTAGCACTGAAAAACACGAGACAGCTTCAAAATCATGAGTCTTTAGGCAAAATAAACATGAGTTCCTTTTATTTCCTTTCCAGTGTTCGATTCTTGAAGAATAATATTTCAAGTCTTCCTGTGCAAGCAACCTTAAGGCTAGAAATTCACTGAGTTTTTTAGAAATAACCCGAATTTCTCACATAATTACAGGAATACAGGAACTAAGCTTTAGGAAAAACTTTAAACATCATGAGAGCTGAGGCAAAAACAGAGCAAATGTTGGCAATATGACTGCTTCAGATTATTAAGCCACAGTCCTCTACCTTACTGCCGTAAGAAGAACTGGTCCTCGATGATATCTGGTAAAACACCAGATAAAATGATCACTTTTTACACCCTTTGCTTGAGAAATACAACATGTTGATTATAGTCTTGGTAGGAAAGGATTTTGATGTATACACAACCACATAAGTAGATAATATCCTTATAAGATGTCTGTATTCTTTTTGCCCTCAAACCATTTCATCCTATTAGAGTATCATTAATGACAACCTTATTCACAGACTCCTTATCTTCCCAGCTAGGAAAGTCTTATTGCTGTTGAGGAAAAATACATCTTCTTAGGTTTAAATGATCACCTAAGTTTCTCACATCTTCATTTTCTAACACTTTTCTGCATATTTTAAAAAGGGCAGGTTGTTACAGCTTTCAATATGAAAGACATGGAAGCTGCATGTCACTTTCTGACATTAAAGGATTGGTTTTTAGTATTAAGATCTAAAATAAAACTTGTCTAAAAAACAAGTCTCCACTAAAAGGAAGTTAGTACAATCTTGGCTAGAAATTTGTCATTTGTAAGCCCTTGGCTTAACAAGTTTAGCCATTCTGGCCTCTCTTTCACTGTTGCTATGTGGTTATGGCCATTTTCTTTCAATGTTGAATAATCTTGGATCACACCACTCCAAACATTTCTTGTCATGATCTATCCACACATACAAGCCATGGCCTTAGCCAGAAATCATCATCTAAATTGCTTTGTACTGAGTGAGCAAATTTTCAACTAATTGACTTTGTATTTGAGTCTAATTCAGCCCAAAAGTGAAGGGTTAAACCCCAGGCAAAAGTTCTGCTATCTAAGTTGTTGTAGCTTTAGTTAAATAGGAAGGATTTTTAGCGAATTTTTTCATACCATCACATAATCTGGAATGTGGGGGACTGCCCCCTGTCTGAGCTGGATTGGGGAGGACTGTCCCAAGCATCTTGGAAAGGTGGGTCCCTCGAGTGAAGCATCCTGGGAACTTGGGAGACAGGAGACAAAAAAGCAGGTGTGGAATGGCTCACTCTCTTTGTACCTGGTTTTTGCTCGCTGGAGCACCATGGATTCTTGGAGCCTTTTCCTGGGGACCACCCTGCCTGACCTGTGGCATTTTCTGCCTCAGCTGCAGCTGTATTTCGCATCAGACGAAGGTCATCCTGGCCCCAGCTGAGCTGTCCTGGCGTGACTAGCCACCGCCAACAACTCAGGGGTTCCCCTCTCAGGACCTGCACAAAAATCTGCCACCGCGTGGCCCGAAATCACCGGGTCCAAGCAGCGCACCTGGTCAGCCCTGCCCTGCCATTGTCACTCCATATACTTTGCTACATCGGAACCTACGTCATCACCTTGGACGCATAGGATTTTCTTTTGTATGAAATATCCTTCCAGGTTTTGGTTTAACTTAGAGGGGAGGAAGTTAGCTAGGTAATATTTTCTGCTATTGTTATTTATTTGTTTCTTTCAGTTTTTAGTACAAAAATAACAAAAATTGTTATTTTTCTTTCTTCACTCAGACTCCTTGTAATTTGTACCTTGTCTCTACTGGGGCAGAAGGAAATTTATAAAAAAAAAGGGAGTTCATCTCATTAGAGGTCTCACCTCCTGAACATATTGTCATTAAACTAAGACATAAGTATAAGGCAATAGTCTTCCTGTTACAAGAGGTTCAATGGATTAAGACATAAGAGAAAAAAGGATTTTCAGTTAAATCTAGCTCCAGAAAAATACGAACAAAAGAGCAAACACACAGAGCTCATTCTTCCTTTCTGAAAGTGGAGGTTGAAAGTTCAAGTTTGTAACTGGTATTTTACAGCTGGAAGACTTACACAGCAGAAGGCTTTTCTAATAATATATTATGGTTGATCAAAGAAAATGTTGGAAGTATTTCAATTTGATTTTAAAATCTTGAGAAAAACTGAGAGGCAATCAGGGCCTTTTTGTGATCTGGGCAAACTGTTGATATAGGACAAAGTTTGGACAGTGAAGGGAGCAGACAAATATATGGGAAATTCATTATTTCTCTATAGCTGGTTAATTAGAGAAAAAGTGGTCTTTATGTTCTGCCCTTACACAGAGTATGAACAACTATACAGTTACAGTTTGACCCGAGATCTGGTTTAGCTCTATTTTCAAACAAAGAGCAAAAATGAACACTGTGGCCTTATTTCCTGCCACAAAGTCTTCTGGTGCATACTCTTCTCTGAATTTGTCTGTCTGTAAATGAGTACAATCAGGTCTATTTTTTGGCGAAGGCTTGTTGTGGAGATTCAAGACAACTTTTTTGTTTGGTTTAAGCTTGGCTCTACCTTTGGAACTTTCTGGCTTGCAACAGCTTTATTTTTACAAAGAGAGAAAGGCTCAGTAAAGCACACAACATACAAAGTTTATAATCCTACTTTGTACAGTACTCAATACTATGTTGTGTTGAATTTTACTTTTAAATCAAAGAAATAAAAAACGTACAGTCAACATAACAAGCTTTCAGGACACGGCAGGTGACCAGGATGGATGTCAAATACCTCCAGTCTTTGACATTGTAATCAAAATAAAACAATGAACTTATGTTTAAAAAAGTTTTCGTGTGAAACGGGAAGCAATTCAAAGAATACCTGCAAGCAGTCAGAAACATAGATATGCATACTTATATTGGCGTGCAGATGTGAAAAAAGGTTACAGCCTGGCACACTACTTTTCTCTAGCTGAAATCCTGAATCCTAAATGCACCTGAAGGCCTTGGAGATCCCTTTTCCTCAGGAAGGATCTTTCAATCTAGTTAAGAAAGCACATCTTGCATCTACACACATAACCTGTACAATACTTTTTTAATACCAAAATTGACAGTTTTAAGAAAATTAGTGGTCTGAATATTATCCTCTACATCTGCCAGCAAGCACTGCTTCACTGGCCTGAGAGAAGTTGCGTGTTCCTTCAGCTAAGGGCCAGATTCTGGAAGCTATGTAACAGTGTGCAGCTTGTCCATCTGCACAACAGATTGACAGACACTTTGAGACAGCCAGAAGTCATGGGCCAAGTCAGTGTAGCAGTGAACCCAAGGTAGCACATCTATGCATTAATTACATAGTTCTGTGAGGTATTTTGCTAACCCCATCTGTATGCCTGTGTTTGACTTGGAGCATGTGGCAGCCCTGGTATCTGGCCACAAAAGTTCTACAGTCCTGCTTCAGGTTACTACAGTTTTGGTGCTATATTCACATCTTACCAGTTTTGTTTTCTTTTGGAAATTATCTGTGGGCCCTTGCAGATACAAGGAACTGCTACCATTGCACTCCCTGGAAGAATCAGAAAGAACCACTAAACTTGAAAGTCTTATCTAAGTCCATTTATCTTCATAATTCCTATTCATTAAGACTTTTTAGGGAAGAAAAATTCCAGTGAATAGGAAACAACTTTTCCTCCTTTAACTCTGTGAGTCCTACATGGCTCTTTCATGACCTTTAGCTTGTGAACAATCAAGAGATACTGCTGAAACACTGAGCCTGTGATGGATACCTATAATCTCCATGCGTCCTGTCAGATCACGATTTCCTCTACTGCAATGAAAATATGTATCATTTTAAAGGTGATCAAAAACCCCTTTGATGTATGAAATTCATTTTAAAATAAACACAGGAGTTTCATCCTCATCTCTTAGGCACCTAATGCTGGCACCAAGCCATATTATTATGGGTTCATTTTCTTCTTCCTCACATCAATTTTTTTTTTTAACTTGACCTCCTATTTTATCCTATATTTAAGTCATAAAGTCCATGGAGTTTTGCCATGTTGGAATTCCATTCAAAACAATTTGTATTAATCAACAATCCAGTGGAAAAGATAAGATGAATCCCAGATGTCCCTTGAGGGTGATAGGTATATCAGATTTCATGGGACAAAAGAGGGTCAGGCTTTTTAAAGTTTACTTAGTGACTGAAATGTAGAAGATTGTTATCTAAGCTGGGATAGGTGGAAAAAGTTGAGGAACTTTAAAACAGTTTACAATACATGTGCTTGTATATTTCCAGAGGCCAAGAATGATTTACTATACCTGGAGTATTTCCTCTGAGCAAAAAATGACTAATAACTGGACGCTGTGCAGCATCTGACAGAACAGCTTATTGAGCCAGTTCCATGGAGTACTCATGGTGTTTCAGCTCCTCCGATTTCCCTACTGAGAAAGAAAGCCTGAGGTCCTCAAGTAGAGACTTGTCTAAGACTAAATAAGAACTTTAGATGAAAGTACAGAGACTTAGGAGATCTAGGGATTTAACAGAACCTCCATTCAGCCTTGAAGCCTTGTTGAGTGCCCTCCTTGAATTAAGTTTCTTGCAGTCGGACTTTCCAACAGTTTAGTCTCATGAACTGAGAAATAGCTTAGGATCATACTTAACTGCTTAGATTAAGCAGGGCTTATACTACAGCTTTCTCTGACAACCCCAAGATATTGCAGTATCTGACAGAGAAGATAACAGAAAAATAATAGGAATAAATGGGAAATATAAGCAAATGTTCAATTCTGTGTCAAATAAACAGAGTGGAGGTGAGGGCTAAAATAGTCAGCAAAGTATAAATGCAAATTTCCATTAACATCTCTCATTAGAAATATTTATAAAATACATTTTTCACCAAAAAAGCACCTTTTTTTAAAGTTTGTTCCCATTTTGGCAAATAATTCAATATGCAGCTTTTCATGTAATTTTGATCTTTTTTTGTTGTTGTTTATTCCTTTTAAATATTGAAGTGTTTAAATTAGAGTAACTTTTATTTCAGCTTGAAAAACTTCCAAATATTTCAGTCAGAAAGTAATACTAGTACATAATATTAGAGCATATTTTCCTAAAGACATCAAGGGTGCCGTATTATCAGATGAAAATCAGCTGTTCAAATTAAACAAAAATAATTATCAGAAATACCAAATTTAAGTTTATGAATTACCCAGCGTCTTGAATAGTCACAAAATGTCACTGTAATGGAAGGAATTCAGTTTGTTTGGTCTACAAAGGTTCTTTATAAATTAACACTGAATGGTAACAATGGTTGGGGTATTTTTGGTTTTTTTTTTTGTTTTTTTTTTTTTTTTTTTTTTTTTTTT